>NW_011948413.1:10808803-10861572 GCF_000503995.2 Ceratosolen solmsi marchali
GATATCGGACACAGGCGACACTACTGTTACATAGGCAGAGAGAGAGAGAGAGAGAGAGAGAGAGAGAGAGAGAGAGAGCATGAATTTGCGCCGAATGAATTACACGTGCAGCCGTGCAACGTCTACGGTCGTATGCCCCTTCCCACCCGAAAAAGCAGTCTGGGTCACAAGAGGGAGGAAAAAGCTACTGCATCCTGTCTCACGCGATCGCAGGCTCCGTCTGGTCTCGTCGGGGCGTGGCCTCGACCGATCGATGGTCGGCCGCGAAAACGCCAACCAGCGACATCGACACCAACACCAACATCGCAGCCGCCCTCGCCGTCCCCGTCTCGACCACCATCATCCCCCATGAATAAAGGCACGCATTCCGTCTTTATATTGGCACACGCATACCTGAGGTCCCGTAGCCAAATTATCCATTACGCGTCCATTGGGCCAATCCATTGTCCTTCTTGACTACCGACACCGGCGATCTCCGCCGTTTATCATACGAATCACGTGACTATTGCGGGGTTAACTTGGATAAGTAACTTGACTTTATACCGAGGCATCTCCTTAATGCCGTTTACCTCTTCTTTTTCCTTCTCTAAGTTGATTGTGTACTATTCCACGTTTCGTTACTTGAAAGAAGTTGTTGAGCGTGCAACTACTCAATTTCCTTTTTTCCTGATGGAAAGTCAAGCGAGGGTGGGTCGGTCATTATACAAGCTGCAAGCGAATTAGTATTTAAGTATTTACAAATTCGGATGTAGTATCGAGTTGTTTACGTTGGCTTAAAAGGTGAAAAAGCTTATTTGAAAAATTTTATATTACTATAAAGTACTTGCTATGTATTTAATTTTTTTATAAAAATTTATTAAGCTGAAGTTTGTCTGATAGCTTATAAAGATGGTAAAATAACGTCATTATTAAAAGTATTATTAATTGTCCAAACTACAGAATTTCTAAATATCCAAAACACAGAAATCAACAATTGTTGCATTATTATTTTATCGTGAAAATATCGTATATTATAAACTAAATATAAAAAAAAAGTATTAGCTTCTTCGTATATTTCATTATACTACTTACGTTCGTGTAATGAACAATTTTTTTTTAAATTCATCAAAATAGATATAGAGTTTAAAAGTAAGTATTTATGAGTGATTATTTGAACTATCGGTAAACTTGTCGACTTTTTATATTAAATGGGCGCAGTTATGTGATAAACTGCATTTTTAAAATACATGAAGTTGAAATGGTACACTTCTTTATAGAAATATTGCACTTTTTCCGTTGTGTTTTTACCTGTATAATTGTACTTTTATATAGAAATAATAATTTATATTATAAAAATTATATATGGAGGTGCTTATATCGAGGCTATGGTAATAAATAATTTAAGTATTAATTGAACACTTCAGACCTAATTCAGAAACCTCTTGTGTCTTTATTTTCCAATAAGCACCGCACGCGTAACAAATAAACCCAAGCAAATACATCACTTCCTTCACTAACTCGTATGAGCGATCAATAAAAACTCTTCATAAATACAATCGATTTGTCCTCAATCGTCCATCGCCAGTTATCTAACTCATCTATAAATTTTTCAACTCTGAACTGTACATATGAAATCGCCTATCCTTCAATAGAAAAGGGCTATAAACTCTCGAGGATTTCTACTATTCGACAGTTCGTGTTGAATCGGGCAGTGTAACAATTTTACGAGCACTTTTCTTCACATCGCGTGAAAGTTTTGAGACGGTCGTTGAACTCTATCTCGTTCCTTCGCTCGCGACTTTTCCCCATAATTTCAAGCCTTTCGCCAAGTAATTAAATTTCCTCGCTAGTTTCTAGGACCTATCGAATTATAATGCGCGCGCATTATGATTGAAACGATATCCGGCAACGGCGAACGACGATACATTTGTCTCATTATACGTTGTTGGCGTCCAAATTTGATTCCCACTCCGAACCGAAACACAACGATCGAGTTCACTAAATGCATTATAGTAGTGAGGAGGGATAAAGGTTAAATAGAGAAAGAGAGAACAGATTCATCGACGATGGGATAATCGATTGCTGCCAGCTTCTATTCAAGTGTAACTTTATTTTGTTGAATATTCGACTATTGCACGATGGGAACGTGTTTTTCATTATCTCAAAAGATACCTCGACGTCTGTAATTATTAAAATTATTATTTCTTGAAATATTTTATTAAGAAACTTTTATGAAATATTTTATTCATTCCATCGATGACTTGTGTATTTTTAAATAAATGATTGGGATTGTATGTTACATTCAAACATCAACTAATTTTTTAAAATTATTGATTATTATGTTGTGATGAAAATAGTCCATTTGCGCATATAATTCAAGTTTCATTCAATTTTTGTATTCGTAACGAATATGTAATACCTAAGCATATTTAATATATGTATAAACGTAAAATTCTCAAAATAATTTAAGTTCATTCTCCTACTAAAAATCTATCTATTCATTGAGCATTTTATATTTCAACGAATAATACATATATTTATATATTTATTTAAAGAGTAAAATTGTTAAATATATAAATATTTTTCTTCGAAATATCGTTAGTCAGTCGTTCATTAAGATTGATGAACGATAAGCATATCGTATAACTTATGTTGCAATCGCAACTCAGTGCACAAAATTAATAAAAATATCATTGATAATGTCTGAAGTAATTAAAAAATATTTAAACTTTATCTAGATCCTATTAATAATCATAATATCAATATTATCGAATGTAATTTAAATGGCATCTAGATTTATACGCATTCGAATTTAAAGTGCTTGCTTGATTCATCTGGTTTCAATGACATTGATTAAGAATCCGCTCTGTGTAAAAATAGTTTTTCATCGATATTTATCGAAATTTACTAGTCTTTTTGTAATTTTCATTTAATGATATTTCTAATCGCTCATATATGAACTTTTTGTCATAAAATAGTCGGATGTAAACAATTTATATCCACTTTACTTGTCGCGTGTTAGTTGAATATCGATCGTAAGATTTATACCTGTGCAACCAAGACTTTAACGCGATCATCGCTTACACGTTTCTCTATTCTTATCATTAATAACATTTGGCAGTCAATGCTGACATTATAATGTCCACGTGGAACTAATAGTGTTATTGTTTAACAGTCAACGAGTCTCGTTAAAAAAATTTTAAAACGCTATAACAATGTTAATGAATTATTCGTGCGAATGATAGTTCCATTTATTAATTGAAAATATTTTTAATAATAACTATAATTATTTGATGGTATTTGCTAATTAGATGACACAACTTCAGTGATGTATGTACTTTAAAAGTTTTCCATTTATTTTTGAAAATTAATTATTATGACATTATGAAAATAATATTTCCTTTACGTTAATTTGAATGACTTTTAAGGCTTTCAAGCAACTTTATACTTGCGCTATGAATTTATTATATCAAATTACTTGTATTTTTTATTTTTTTATTTTTTACAATAAAAATGAAATATCAAAGTACTTGCTTATTAATTCTGTATGTAAACTTGGAAATTGAAATTATATTTATTTCAAATAGATTTTAATGGACATTGTACGTTTAATGTAGAATAAAGAAAAATTTTAATGGCCTATCATTTCCATTTATGTTTACAATATCTGTTATCATCGAACTATTTTTTCATATTGTGTAGGGAGTTTCTCAAATTGTCTTTACAAAAAATTACTTGAATATACATTTTAATCGGTTATTATTGTTATTCAGAAATAATAAGATACAATTATTAATTCACTTTTAACTTTCTAAATATCTCATGAAATTCCGATATTTTTAAAAAGCAAATACTCAAACGACTACTTATTCCCATTACAAAATCGAAATATAATTTATAAAATCGTAATTTTCGCTTGGTAAACGTTGAAAATTTTAAGCAAAAAAAATCATAACAAAGAGTAAGAAATGCCCAAAATATATATTATTACCATTATTATCATTATTACCATTATTATCATTAAAAGTAGTTATGTATATGTATATATCTTATGAAAATTCGATAATAATGGTTAAGCCATCAGTTGGTAAAAGAAACAAGCGGAAGTATATGAAGTGAGTGGCAACAAAGTGTAAAAGCGGTTTCTAGTGGTGGGGAAGGGAATCCTTTTAGAAGGAGATCTCATCTTTCAATGTAACTAATTTTGCAATATTTATCTTCTTGTAACAGCGCGATGCCGTCTGACAGTATGGATGACATCGAGCTGAAGAATATCCAGCTGCAGTTCCCAGCATTGAGGTACTTGACGAGGGACGACGGCTCGGTGCGCGAGGAACGCGTTGATACTGATAAAGGCTCGTTACTTGTCGCCGTCCAAGGCAATCGAGCCAAGCCTGCTATTATCACCTATCACGATCTGGGCCTTAACTGTGAGTAATTTTAAATTAAGTGACATTCGGTTGAGCTGGCACTGTATTCGATACATTTGAAAGGCCAAATTAATATTGTAATTGAGTTGTCAAATGCACCTTAGGATAGATTATTACGAGCTACGTAGAATTTTTTCTCTTACGTACTGTTTTTTCTCTTACGTACTGTATTTGAACGCGCGGATCGAAGTTTTTATATGTGTCGGGTGACTTGTAGTGTAAATCTCCAAGAAAACGAAGAATTTCAGCTAAATGCTTGATGTTACAAAATATACTAGAAATAAGGACAAATTTTAATTCATAACGAAGCTAATGAACGAAGCCATACTGAACTGAAATTTATATATTAATATTTTCATTTATATTTTTTAATTTATATTTATAATATTGTTCTATATATTTCAATACTTTGTAAAGAATAACAAATTGCATTCACTTTTGGAAAATTACACTTGTAAAGATCTATTACCTCGTGAATATAATGCTCATAACAAATAGAATCAGACATCTAGAAAATACTTATATATTTTATTTTTAAAGAATGTAGTATTGTATAAACCAGTGTTTCAACGCTAAGAAATAATAGATATAAAAGAAGTAAATTGCAAAATTTGTAAGTGAAAATGAATTCCTTTTAGGTATATTTGTTATACTTTATTTCATAAGTAATTATTAATTAACCGAAAATTTATCATTAAATTCTCATACTATTTATCGTATAATAGTAATTCTTTTTATTCTACATTGATTTTGTGTAAATACATTATAAAATATGTGAATTATAATTTGTAAATAATCTATTTATATGCCATTTATGTTTTCCGATCACTGGTAAAACTTTCTGCTGTACAGCAATTTAATCCATCTACATAGATACATCAATTCAAAACTTTTCGTTTTAATGGCCCGTTGACTTAAATGAACTCACTCGACAGGTAAAAGTAATAATAATGTTAGTAAATAACGTTTAATAATCTTATATTGAAAATTTAAATGACTAATACATAAGTCTGGTAAATTAAATGCGTACGCTGAAAATATGCAATTATTAAAAGTAAATTCTACGTTAAAATTCTAATTTCTAACATTATTAATATAAGATTCTTTTAGATGTCGGAAAATCTATTTTTTTTCTTAAGAATTTTGTAAGATTTTTCGATTAATTTTTTCTTTTTCTGTGCGCTGAAATTACGAAAAAAAAATTTACTCAAAATTATGAGAAAGGACGACTCTCCCATTATATTGAGAATTCATATTTAATTAGTTTGAAAGCAGATATTCGTTGTGAGCGATGACACAAATATATAATTTTTATCTTTTATTAATTTTATTCCAACATAGATGCCAAAATATTTTATTTCCCATTTATTATTAAATATACTAATATACAGCTAACACAAAAATTTTTACGTATAAATTTTTCACAATGGTTTATGAAATTTTATGATGTCGGTGGAGGAACCTATAAGTTGCGATAAATTGAGCGTAAAATTAGAATGAATTTACATTTTCGTACACCGAAGAATATTAGCTTGTCTGTTCGAATAAAATATTTATTATCTCAATTCTATGATAATAAAATCGATATATGATGCTATTATAGTCAGGTATAATAATTAAATTGTGATGGGAATTTGGATTGAATCCAAGTCCCTTGACTTTTCGTTTTAGGATAAACAAATTGTGTGTACCATTATCGATTTCATAAATATTTCCTAAAAATATTTTATTTCCTTGTTTCTAAAAAATTTTAATCGAATTTATAACCACATTTATATGTACGTATATTACGTATAAATTACTATTGAAATAGATATTACATAAATGAAGGTATCATTGAAATATATTCCAATTTTTAAAAAATTTTAGAATATTGTAAGTATGGTAATGGTAACACTTTTCTCCCACATATTGGAAATATCTTTAGTGGAAAATATTTTATTTTCTTGCATCAATATCTTTCTCATAAAAATAACGCGTTAAATATTTTTATACACAGCTGGGTAACATATTATTTTACAAATTTTCTTAGTTATAAATCCACGATCGAATAGAATCAAGGAAAATAAACTGCAAAACATTCTTTAACTTTTGCTTAAATATCTTTGAATAAATTTGATAAATATGATTGTAACAGAAATAATGACCGATATTTTATCGAGCCGTAGCCCTACTCTATGAATACAAATCCGATCATATTAATGTACAGACTTTTTTTTGTAGATATCTCGAGCTTCCAAGGATTCTTCAATTACATCGATATGCGAGTTCTCCTAGAAAACTTCTGCGTTTATCACGTTAATGCCCCAGGTCAAGAGGAAGGCGCTGCGACATTAGCTGAGGAGTAAGTTATCCATCTCAAATTTTTTAGACTAAGATTGACATTCAACAGTAGGTTTAAAACATCTTTTGTAATATATATTTTCCTATCGGCACGTTTGTTTCTAATGGATATTTATATTTGCAGTTGACGGTCATGCTATATTTATCTTTTTTTTAAATACATTTCGTAAACTTCTTCGATCGCTTCTCCAAATTTGGAAGAAAAATGTCATAACTTTCGAAGCTTATTTTTCATATACTTTAAAAAATTTCACAAAAAACATTTGCATAGAACGATAAGTTATAATTAGACAATACTATTTCATATATTAATCTATTCCTGTCAAGACGTATAATTGAAAGATAATAAATCTTAAAGACAATATCGTAATATTTTCATTACCGCGTATATTAAGCATTTAATGTCATGAGAAAACAGGCAAGAAAATAAATTATGGAAATGTTTGCATAAGAAAAATTATAGGCTAGCTGGAAGAATGTTAGACTTTACAATGCTATTTAAGCCAGCAACGATACTTTTAATAAAAATATAAAAAAAATTTTACGTGATTAAAATTGCAAGGGATAATCGATTTCAATTATACACATATTTATGATATTAGTAACAGCTATTCGTCGACTCTATCAATTTGATGGGGAAATATTAGAAATAAGATGTAAATATTCAATTTGAGAGCATAATTATAATCGCCTTATATTAGAGGTCCTATGCTGGATTTCCTAGAGTCTTTAATTCTGATATAATCAAAGCTACCCATATCGTAGTAACGAGTAATCATTTTCATTGGGAGTAGTACAAGCGCAACTCGTACGTGTATGTGCACACTCGTTACGAATCGCTTATGTGTACTGTGTATTCAACTACGAGCTATAGAGATTTACGATTGACGTGACGTCATGTGACGCATTACAATAATTTTGCAAAGTGGCTCACATGCTGAAAATGAGGTGGCCATTAATAGCATTTCAACCTAATGTGATGAAACTATAATGGTTTGTCATGATTGAGTATCCAAAATTTTAATTATATGGTGAGAAAGTATTTCTCTGGTGAAAAAAAAAATGAGGATTAAATTTAATCAAAATACAAGTAGTTAAAAAATACTTATTATTAATTTCAATTTAAATCAAATGCTCCTGTCTATAATTGACCCAAATTTTTTTAATATTAATATAAATCTTAAGTGTCACTATTACTCAATTATCTACATTAGTCATTTTAATCCATTTCCTTTCGTCGAAACGCTTAAAATTAGAAAATCGTAAAGAGACTTTTCAATTTTATCCAAGTACTATACAAGTGATTAAATTCCTTTCTACTGTACGTTATTAAACGTTCGTTTATAAATAATTTTAAACACTTATCTTAAGCAATTGTATATGTAAATCTATGATCATACTTTAACTTATTACTTAATATCTAATTGGATCACAGAATATGTGATAACATTTTATTATTATTAATAAGTCTAAAAGGTCATTGCAATAGAAATTCTTTCTTTGGGGCATAAGTAATTCAAATAATACCTTCGACTGCATTGCAGATTTGCATGCTAAACTCTGCTGTTAGAGCTCTGCTCTTAGAATCGCGTGCCAAATTCATCATTTTTTACTGATAAATCAACAAAAAATTTCATCGTTTTATAACCAAATTAATTGATTATTTTCATTTCTTTTTAAGTAATTATTCAAAAAGCCACCTAATGATACTTCCGACAGTCGGCATAATATTCCACTAGTCTATGGTAAATTATTAGGAAAGAAATGTGTCAAGGTCAAATTATATTGAATAGTGATTAATACATTTTCTTACAATTAAATAATTCTGTATAAATTGTATTGTATGTATAATTAAATTTTAGTTTCCTATGCATGATAATACTGGGATTTTCTAATTCAAATATTCTACTTGCTTGTCTAAATTAGTTAATGAAATAGAAAAATACAATAACGAACGCGATCGAAAATTCAAAATTCAATAATTGCAAATCTATCTATACATCGTTCACTTAATAATTAGAAATTTTACTAAGCTAAAAATTGAACAAATAAATTACTTGAAAATTCAATTAACGCGAATATGAGCAAGTACATTGCAAACATTTACATTGGGCAAATTGGCGGCTAGCGAACATATTTTACTAGCGCGCATTTCCCCTTCAATTATCTTCGTGTATTCTTTACAATCTGACGAAAATTTTCCCACTAACTAGTGCAGTTTTCTTTATTAACTTATCAAATATGAACGGATTTGGATCGAACGAGTACACTTTTACTTATTTTATTACAAAGACTAGAGCTTATTTTTCAGAAAAGTTATATGCTGCAAAAATCTACTAAAATGACAATTAAAAAATAAATTATCGCAGACTTATTGGAAAATAATTTCAGCTGCGCCTCTTTATAAATCTAATAACTTTTAAATAAAAAAATTTTTTTACCCTTTATGAAAATGGGTTATTTGAAGTATTTAAACTCTGATATTTTCCATTAAATTTCTTATTTAATGTTCTATTTCTTTTTACAACCAATAAACAATCCCTTCAAGCCTATTACATAATTATAATGTAACTCCAGTTATTTCAGATTTCACTTGTCCAGATCCACTTATTTATTTATCGCAAAACGATCATCTCGTACCTGGAATATAACAATTAATTAATAAAAATTAATCACATCCTGAATTTTACAAATTTTCCACTTAATCAATATGAAAACAATTCTCAAAATAAAAACAATGCTCGTCAGTATTGTAAAAAGGATTATAATGTACTTTCCGTTTAAACATTTTTCCACTTCGTTTTTCATGCAATTTACATCGAATGAAACATACTAATTCGAGAGGCATTAGTGATCATAAAAACTCATCTATTATAACGATCGTATAAAGTATTTTATTTTATCGCCATTCTATTCAGGCAAAGACTAAAACGGCCTTAAGCATATTTTTTCTTATGATTTTTATCTTAAAAACACTTACAACACCATAGAATATAATAAAAAATGACTGTCACACATGGCATTACGTGATTTTAAAAATACTCACCGTATGAATATTTCTTCATACATGCTGAACTTAGTGCTTATCGTAGGAGTCCTGATAATTCCAAAAGCTTTTAGCCTTCATTACCAATTTTGACGTATTTGCATTAATGTTTTTGCTATTTTGCTAAGAATAGCTGTATTGAAGTAAATTGTAATTTTTATAAATTTCAGTCAAATGAAGTTGATGATAAACATAGATTAATATACCATTTCTGACAATGATGATTAAATTATAAATTTTATAATATTTCAATTAGAAGAATAGTATTTTTTTTATTATCTAAAGTATGCTCATTTATACTATCATAAATTAGCATTTATTGTCAGGATCCATGACAACGTTATATATTTATATAAACGTATTTATGTCACTTTAATGAATACTATAAGGATCGACACTTCGTCAAACTAGAATCGCAATATATGTGGATTATCTAATTGATTATTACTTAACGATAAAAGTCAAGCGGCTAGTAATGTCGATGACAATTATCGACTTACATGAAATAAATTCAAATTATCGTCGATTACGATAATACAAAAGTCAATAATCTCTCGAGACAAAATAATTTCTTTTTGTAATCATTAAGCAAACAAATTATAATTAATTTACAGTATGTTCATTCTAAGAGTCGGGCCTTTCTTTGACTCGCTATTATACATTGTGCCATAAGCGTTTATTTGCCGGCTGAATTAATGGGAGCGTAGTTCACCCTATAAAATACTCGCATTAATATTCGAACGGCAAGCTCGTCAATTTGGTATTTGCAGTGAAAATTTAAAACGGCGCTACCACTCCTCGCCTTAAAATCAATAAGCCCCCGTCCCTCGCCACTATGATAAACCAAAATAAACGAATTATGTTGTTTGGTGAGAAAATGAGCCGAGATAGATAAATAGGCTTAAGCCGGCGGATAATCTAGTTGAATAATAGATATATTTTTTCTACAAGCACAGCGTGTAAAGCGTATCCGTTCACAGATACATCTATCCGACGATGGAAGAGCTGGCGGAGCAGTTGCTGTTCGTCGTGGGCCACTTCGGACTGAGATCGGTGATCGGGTTTGGAGTCGGGGCGGGCGCCAACATCCTCGCCCGATTCGCCTTGGCACATCCCGAGAAGGTCAATGCCCTCTGCCTCATCAATTGCGTGTCCACGCAGGCAGGATGGATCGAGTGGGGCTATCAGAAGCTCAATTGCCGACACCTGCGCTCCCAGGGCATGACCCAAGGCGTCCTCGATTACCTCATGTGGCACCACTTTGGAAGGGTGAGCCATTCGCTTTTGTTCCTCCCGCTTTTATCTCTAGCTGTGCACTTGGCGCCTAGTGGCTTAGCTGACTTATCAATGGAAAATTAGATAACGATACGAATGATATTGTCCCTTTTTGCTTACCACTCGGACGCAATCTATTGACGACATTTGAATCAATGTCGGGATAGCGTGGGCATTTGTTAAGCCCGTGAATAGCGGCTAAATTAAATGCAAGTGGAAATTCTTCGTCGAGCGAACTGCTGCATTTTGTACTTTTATAAGATTTCATTTGACCGAAATAAAAGATTATCGACTCGTGATGTACGTCGTTGCTCGCACATACGATAACAATAATAACTATGGCATTTACCCGAGCGGCAGACTGAGAATATCCGATATGAATGGACTGCGAATGAATAATCCTACTCCCTCAATTTTATAATCCATTTTCCAATAACATTATATAAATTAAATCGCTGATAAAAATAAACGAATCGAGGATATTATCCAAAATTAATTGATAATCGTTGCGTGTAACGAGCGGAATGCCATACGATGGTTTATCGTGAAAATTCTATGTGCGCGCGAGCGTGTGGCGAACATCGCGAGACGAACAGGCAGATGATTAGTAGAGTTTTCGACGCGCAAGATAATTTGCTCGACTGAGTTGCGAAACGCACGTGAAAGCTCATCGTTCAAGCTAGTTTACGGCACTTGTCCGAATTATCGACTTTTGCCAGCCGTGCGATTCCACGCGAGTTTCGGAAAATTGGATTAACGGATCACTGACAGTTCCACCAGGAATATATCCATTAGCTGTCATTTTTCCCCTGGCAACAATTGCCCGCGCGCAATCTATCCGCAATAGTAGCAGAAAATAAGAGAAAAGCAGATTTACTCGACGTGTAAATAGTTTTATTTTTACACACGATGTAAAAAGCTAACGCGGTAGTATTTGCAATTGTGATGAGGTTTATGTGGCATTAGAGGAATTTTAAATATAAAAGAGCTAAACAGTTGAAATTTTCATCTTAGCATGTGTCGCCTATAATATTTAAAATTATTGCGCCATATCTCAGGTATCAATCATTATACTTACATTATCCTTTTATATTCCTATTTTGTACAAAAGTATTGCACGTATTCATCATTTATCAAAAATTTTATAAATAATCTTGTAATATTACTTATCTACGACGTAATTGTTATTTATCATTAATAAAAAAACAATGTTAAAGGTGAATTATGTGTCAAAATTATTAAGTAAAGCTTATGTTCGATAGAAATAATACCTCGAGTAATATGTAAGTAATTTTTCAATGTTTTTTTTTTGCAATCACAAATTTTAATTAAACTTTAACCGTTGTAAACCGTTATAATATTGTTATTATATTATAGTTTGATGAATACAACTAGAATATCAATATTACTTATTACTATTATTTAAGTATTCAGCATTCATAACGTACATATAAAAATCACTGAGGCTGTTAAATCATTTGTTAAATGTCTATGTTTTAAAAATTAGCAAGAGAGTCCAGGTCAGTTGACTTAAAGCAATAGACGTCTTAACAATAGTAATGTTTTTCGAATTTCATTAACAAATCCCCAAATTTAGATGCTTGAACATTGTTATGAATATCTAATGATTTTATGTTATTCAATTGTGCTAATATTCCGCATGAATTCAAATGAGGCGATATCAGTAGTTAATTATTATAATTAATCTGTAAATTCACTACAAAATCAAACTTTTTTTTTTCTTTAAGCGAATAATAATAGTGCGCTCATTACAATGGAATAACAATTTTAACGTGCAGCACTGGGTACTCACTATTAGTTATACTTATTAAATATTATTGCACAATATCAGGGTTTTATTACTCCCCACGCATTGCCCTAAGCAATACATCAACTTAATTGATAAACTATACAAAAATGACGCTAGGATTCCACTTTGAGGGGAGTCTTTAGCACGCAGCCTTACGATCTAGAGCGCAACCGCGCGTCCCCGACAGAAAATTGATATACTCGAATTTCCAGGGCACCGAGGAGAGGAATCACGACCTGGTACAAGTCTACAAGAACTACTTCGAGCGTCGGGTGAATCCTACGAACCTCGCCCTCTTCATCGACAGCTACGTGCGCCGCACGGACCTTAATATCGCCCGTGAGCTCGACCCGACGCGCAAAAGGGACGGCTCGACCCTCGCCGTGCCTGTGATGAACATCACCGGATCATTGAGTCCTCACGTCGACGACACCGTCACACTCAACGGCCGACTCGACCCCACCAACAGCTCGTGGATGAAGGTGAGAGCGCCGATTGTCCTTTATCGCCGAAATTGGCTTCTACGCATCCTCATAACCTTCACTGTCATTTATCCAAAGTTACCGACTTCTTTGATATTTACGTTGAATTATTCGACTCTGCGCCATTTTAATCGTACCATTTAATAAAATAGTAGAAGGCTGTACTATTTAGTCAATTTAATTCGTCATTCTTATTGATGCAAAACTATTAAAGGCGCTTCTTTTTATATCAACGAATATTAATGAATCGATAGCTTTTAATGACAGTTTGACGTATCATTATTGTATGCATTATATGTATAGGGAATTATAGATTTTAAGGCAATCAATTTTAATCGCTTATTTCTACTTCAACCGCTATGGCTATCTATCGTAATATTTTTCAATTAGACCTATTTGCATTTTAAATATTTTTCTATCCTGCCATAGTACAACAATAATAATAAAAATACGGTACTGCATTATAATTAAATTGCTTTTGATTGATATGTATGAAAGCAATTAATTACTATTACCATTCGGATAATGGCTTTGTCATGCGTTTATGTCGAATGTCATCATTTTTATAAAAATGTTTCAAATACTTCAATGGTAATTTAAAAATTTTACATTAATTTTAACAATTGTATTATAATGTCATTAAAATTTGCTAAAACTATATCGATCCAAATATATCATTCAAGTAATAAATAAATTTATATATATATATATATATATATATATATATATATACATATACATATACACACATACATGCATATATATTTCAGATTTCGGATTGCGGAATGGTATTAGAAGAACAACCTGGAAAAGTAAGCGAAGCCTTTCGGCTGTTTCTTCAGGGTGAAGGATATGGTAAGTGAGCGGCCGAAGAATGATAAACGAAATATTAGAACAAACAAGTTGTCTAAGAATCGAAAATAAATCATCACGAATATCATTACGTAAATTCGAAAAATTCGAGTCAAAAATTGTAAAAAGAAATATATAGCATCCATGAATCAGCATGGAATCGCGAAATTGAATAGACATAACGGATTAGCGGAATGGAAAAAAAAGGAGAAATTAATAGGTGGAAAAACGATGAGAGGCGATAATAAGGAATAGGCGAAGAGCGCATTCCCAATGACCATCAATCTCTTTATTAAAACACTAAATAAAGGAAGAGAAAGTAATTTGAAGCTGTAAGCAATTGATGATGTGGTGGCAACAAATTGATAAACGAAAACAAAATTAATAAAAAAAAAAACAAAAAAAACAAACAAACAAATAGTAATAATAATAATAAAATAAGTTGTGGCATTGGAAATGTTGCGATGCTTTTCGGGAAACCTAATTATTTGAAAAATTGATCGACAAACACTTGAAAATACCAATTGGCATATATTTCTGTTCTATCGATCTCTCATTGGCCTACGGTCGTAGTTTGTAGATAAAACAAAGCAGCATGATGCGTATGAAATATTTATCAATGTTGAATTATAAAATGGTAAATGAAAGAGAAGCAAGCAAACCAAGGCATCATTATGCGCGTATTTAGTCTATTTTCGAAATTTTTCTCGTCTCTAAATATTAGTAAATATTACTTGGATTTCTTATAGATGTACGAAGCAATCTAAAAGCTCAAAAGCTCGAAACCTTGGCTTTGCTGATAACTTATTTCTATAACATCGCCATAAATTCAAAAGAATCTCTTTTCATTTTTACGTTTGTTTATATCTACTTTTCTATGAAACAAAACAAATAATAATAATAATAATAATAATAATAATAATAATAATAAACAAAAAAAAACGTACTGTAATGAGTTGATTTTTGAAAATAATTATCCTATATCCAAAATAATATTCGGGACAATTATTTGTTTTCCCAAATCTAAACGTCATCGTTTATTTACAATTGGAATTTAAGAAATTTTTCAAAAGTTGACTCGTTTTAAGCTATTCAACCATTAAAATTCATAAATGTATTTTAGCAAAGAAAAGAATAAATGTTTGTAAGACAATCAGGCAAACATCTTTTTGGCGCTTGAAAGTTACACACAAATACATATAAACATTAAAAGTATAACATTTTTAGATTGCACGTGCATTACAATACAGTAGTTTGAAAACTGAACTTAACGAATTACTCGGTAGGAATAATAATGAAAATGACTAATCTGTGCGTGAAATCGAGGCCGCAAAACGAAAGCAGATGACATATTTATAAAATTAATACGATCGGCATCGAAATAATCTATATTTGCTGTCTTAGACGGCATCGTTGTTCTGTTTGGCTTCTTGGTCACAGAAAACACACTCGCACTTGTCACTGTACACTATAATACGCTTCTATCACAGTAAACTGTACATCGACGCAAGTAGGAGAATTAAACAGTCAACCCGGTGAAAAACGTATCAGTGATCGATTAATTATTGCTATTTTTAATTCTTATATCAAACGTTTATTTTGCCTCTATTAAATGAGTATGCTCTTGTACTTATTTAATGAAATACTTATAATTTACTCTAAATGTGTAAGAGCCGAATTAAGTAAATAAGTTATGTTTTAGTGAACGAATAATTTTTTCAATTAATTAATCAATTATATTTACCGTTATTCTATTCCCGTAGGATATGGAGAATTGTTAATCCTCCCACTGCTACTGTTGTTTAAAAAATCATCTTATTGTTAGTGTAATTAACAATTTCATAATTTGTCATTATTGTCACTTTAATAGAAATGAGTTGAGACCTGCTTTGTATAAATGAAACAATAAATAATATCGTTGAATTTTAGTCTGATAAGGAATATTTTATTTATCAATTCGTACATTTATTCAATTGTTAATTTAATACGATAAAAGTATGAAAGTAATTTTAACAATTATCATGCTAAAATTCGACTCCTTATTTAAATACAAATTTTCGTTCAGTATTTACTCATTTAACTAATAATTATAAATAAACGAACGCTAAAAAAATATTTGACCAAAGTGTTCGTCTCCGAACTTCATCATTGCTGTACATTCTTTCTTCATTCATACGTCACATCATAATTTCAAATAATACACTTAGTAATAAATATAATAGTAAATAAAAAATTCTTGTTCACCGACTTGAGCCTTTATTTCCCACGCGTCTCGGATCGATCGAGTGGTATGTATAAAAATATTTTCTGAAATAAGTCTGTAGTGATTTAATTCCTTTCGGCTTCTTGGCTAGTTTACCTTAACGTGCGTTAAAAGCATAAATTTTCTTCTTTTTATTTTGTTTTTTTTTTTGTTTTTTTTTTGTTTGTTTTTTTATTGTTTTGTTTTGTTTTTCATTATTTATTCTTTCTCGAATATCGGACTGTACATAGAAGCAATGAGAGTAATGTACTTATAATTAGACTTATAAAGAATATTTTTTTTGAATAAATAAAAAGTTAAGAAGAAAGATGAAATCTTCTGTTATTTTAAAATCATGAACTATTGTTAATTGCTAATTTTCTGCAATGCGAATAATAATTTCAATAAGAAGATTTTTATAATCTGTAATATAAAGATAAAATATTCTCTGTAAAGTAAAGCGAATAAGTATGAAAAAAAAAATAATAATAATAATAATATGCGCGTTTAAAGTAATGAAGGATATTCATCTGTAGTAGTGATATCTTGAATTAATGATAAGGTAAAATATAAATTTTGCCGAACGAGTAGAATTTTTTATTCCACTGTAAAAGACCAACGAAGACTATATTTAACCTTATGATTAATTTATAAATAAAAAAATACCGTCTTCGAATGGAGCTTAAAATTCTCTAAATAAAACGAGTGTTTCTGTTTCTTCTGCGTTTTAGTGGTGAGATCCCCGGGGAAGCCCACGACGCCTACAACACCCGAAGGTAAATGTAATTAGGAATTGAGGCCGCAAAAGGAGTTGAACGCGCTGTGTCGGTCAATTAGGCCACGTCTAAACGTTAAGTAAGTCGGATTACAAAACTATTTTCGGGAAGTAAAAATATATGAGAGACTAATAATCGGACTCAGCCGAATAACCTTGTAACTAACCGAAATTCAAGACTACTAACCGTAATTTCTTGAACTAACGAATACAATAATATTCCAACTATTATACTATCTGCTAATTTCCTCTGTAAATACTTAAATGCCATTCCTATTTATTGTAGCATATAATTTTTCTTTTCTTTTCTTAAAGAAGTTCAGTTTATTTTAAATAGTAATTATTATTATATTTGTAAATAATAGTAAGATATCCTTTATTTCTGTGTATTCTTAACATACAAAACAAAAATACTAAAATTAATGTAAATACTTAAACTGCATTAAAAGAATTTACCTCCGCGTTAATAATGAAGCGTATCTGTAAATGACGGGGTACAATAACTTTCTCTATTTATGCCAATTCCAGTTCGTTTTTATAACGTCATCATGAATAGCGTATATACGTAATCGTTGGTGTAATATTGAATCAATGTTGTCTTCGAGCTTAATAATGTGGTCTCTTGTAACTGGTGTTTATGTATGTGTATTTATAATATGCCTTTTGTTAAAAACTGTATTGACTATTAACGAGAGAGAGAGAGAGAGAGAGAGAGAGAGTGTGCGAAGAATTTTTTTATACATTCTATTGAATTATTTGGTCAGTACGTATTTTAGCAATAGTGATATTAGCACTTCTTGCACGTGGTCTCTTGCAAAAACGAAAAAACGAAAGAAAAAAGAACAATAACCTTTAACCTTATTCTGTATAATTTGTATTAATTTTCATTTATTCTCCAATAGGTTATAACATATGAACATTTTGTGAAGCCGAAAACTTAAATATAAATTTTAGTTAGATATATAAATTAGAAGTTAATGTAAAAAATATTAAATTTTAGGTAATGAAAAAATAAAATATCTTTGACTATTTGTGTTCAACATTGTTTTTATTATTTTTGACATTAATTTATATACATATTAACATCCCTGACAAATGTAAAATTAAGGAACGAATTATAAGATTCAAATTGTATATACAGAAAAAGGTTAACTAATTGGATATTACAAATTTATTAAAATTTAATGTCAATCATCGATCAAGATGATCGACGTTACCGACAGAGTCTGCTAGATATTATTTATCATACAATATATCAAATTATACATTAGATCTCATAATTTATGCTCGGATATCAACAGATGGTAAATCGATGGCGTGAACGTATCGATGCGAATATGTACGTTAGAAATACAAGAACCCAAATTGTCCATCCACTTCCCTAGTATTTTGATTTGCATACGTAAGCCCAATTATTCCCCTTTATTTTTCTGTTATTGGAAATCGTTAAATTAAAGATATAAAATTTAAATTCATATGAATTTTACATGTAGAATGAAAAAAAATTATAAAAAAATAAAATAAATAAATAAATTTTCTTACATTTGTAGTAGCGGCTCTCAAACATTCGCGGTAGGATCGCATTAACATATATGCGCATAATATACGCAAGCACCCACCCATATATATATATATATATATATATATATATATATATATGGGTGGGTGCTTGCGTATATTATGCGCATATATGTTAATGCTGCGGGCGCGTGTACGTATCTATGTATGTGCATGCGTGTACGTACGTATATATGTATGTATACGAAATAACTTCAACAAAATTAATTTATTATGTAAAGGACGGTAAAGAAAAGTAAACGTACTAAAAGTTCAAAATAATTGCACCGGGTAGAGCGTAGAGTATATTCTGATACATTGCGTGACTTAACACACAATTGTCTTGCTATTTCTTGCACACAACAGACCACTAAACACACGCATTCTACTTCTTCTTTTACTTTGCATGCACGCTTGCATTTAACTTCGTTTCTCTTTTTTCGTGATGCTATACTATATTATAATATTGTTAATATGCTTTGCGATAAATCTAATGATAGCAGCGTTGATTTAGTGCGTCGTAATTAACGAAATGTTTGAAAAAATTTTGTTTGTATCTTAAGCAAAATTTTGCTTGCATCTAAATAGAATCGTGTTGTTTTTTTCTTTATTCTGCTAAGAATAAAAAGTAAAATAATGAAATGACTTTGGTAGAAACAAGTTAGTGATTCTCGTTAATAATAATTGTTAAATAATTCATGCTTAATTGAAAGAGATTTCAACAACATTAGGTACTGTAGCACAGCACATAAAAGTCCATATATCGTAGTTTTAATGAATCAAATGTGAAAATTTATCATTAATACCTTCGTTATATTGGACTTGAATTTTACAATTGACAATTAAATGACAAATTACTGGGTATTAGGAGAATTAAAAAGTGATAAACGGATTAACTGTAATGAATCCTTTGGCTTTTCGGATTAATATCCTCTGGTCTTTAAAACAACAATTTTTCTATGACTTACGATAGAATCTTATCTCATTACTTTTCCGATTTGGCACATCGGGGAAAAATAACCATTTTCGCATATAATTCAAAAGCAAGTATAATAAAAAATTAAATAAGATTTCCGAGACTGATTGTTCACAAACTTTTTTCTACCAGACAGGAGTTTGCGCGTAAAACCATAGCCGTTTTGCATTGAAGTTTTGGAAATACGGAGGACTCGTTCATTGTGTCGATGTGTAATTTTCGTTTGCAGTTGCGCCGCTCTCGCCGCTAAAGATGGCCGACTACAGGCTCGCTTCGCTCGAGGGTCTGAACCACATCTGCAGCAAGAAAATAGACTGGCCGACCGCGACCATACATATCACCGAGAATCCGTTGCCTGAAGCCGTTGTCTGCTAAGCGGATAGCATGCATCCTTTCTTTTTGTTTTTAAGAGATCGGGGAGTGGGATGGGATTGGGCGGAAGGGGAGGGGGAACGGGAGGCGAAGGATAAAGAAATGCTCATCTCTCTCACATTTGTGTATAAATGAACTGGAGCAAAAAAAAAAAAGCAAAAAACAAAAAAAAAAACAAAAAAACAAACAAACAAACAAACAAACAAAAAAAACTGGCGATACTGTTTCGATTATGTGAAATGTCCTTGAAGGGACTGTTAGTTCAATGCTCGTAAGCGTACAACAATGGAGAAAATGCATTCGTATCTGGACAAGCTTTTCCGCTCTTACCGACTCATATTTATGCTCGAATGTTAAACAAATTATTCGATCGTCACTTTGCGTATACTTTGTGAAAAGTTTCACGGTTTTAAAGTAATGCGCTTATGCATCATTTGTAAGGAGCATAATCGTCCTATGTGCGCAGGCTCTTTCACTATGGATTTTGGTTTGAATTGCATGAAATAAATAAAATAAATGATATAAATGATATAAATGAAATAAATATCCTTGATATCGATATGAAAAAAGGAATTTCAACGTATTATGTATAAGATACATTAATTTCTAAGTTTTTTTTTTTTTTTTTTTTTTTTTTTTTTTTTTTTTTTTTTTTTTTTTTTTTTTTTTGATTCGTAAATTTATAATTAGCCTATTGTAAGTGAAAGGATTTTATTGTATCGTTAGATTAAAATTATCGCTAATTACCTTTGTTAAGCATACTGAAATCCTGCTCGATTTTGGTTGCAGGTTGCTGGACCGATCGTTGCCTAGTTAAGAATAAGAGTATTGAAATTCGTATTTTCCACGAAAAATTAAAAATAATAAGACGAAAAATTATTCGAGCATTATTGATGGAGCGAGTAAGAGATAAGTTGAAAAATGAAAAAGAGCGACAACGAATGAATCGAACGTAGTGAGGAATGAACAAAGATCAATGTAGTTCTCTCATTACTGTATATGGGACATTTATACTATACTGCTTTCCATGTTCGTTAAAATACATAATCGAATCGCCTCCTTATAATAGCATCATTGTATCATCGGCGCTCAATCAGGCAAAAAATTATTACGAACTTGCAGACCTCCGACTACTGTTTGTGCAAAATTTGTGTTCCGTTTTGATAATATAGGGGAGTTATTATTATTACAGTCTGAAATTTGGATAAAGACAATTAAGATGCGTATAATTTTCATGAGCATTTATATTCTTATTCCTATTATTACAAATTTTTCTTATTTCTATGAAGAGAAAATGAAGGCTTTCATAACGCGCTAATGTTATTGGCGGAATGGGACGGTAGAAACTTTTAAGGAAAGCTTTAAGCTGCTATTTATAGTCCTTTTACTACCTACATGACTTATACAAGTGCTCATATATAATACGAAAATCTTAGGTGAAATTATTTTATTAAATGGACCTATATGATATTAACTCACACATTTGTGCTTTCAAAATGCATTAAACTTAAATGTAAGCCAAAAGTTTTTAATACAGTCGTGTTAGTGAGGCTACAGAGTTATACATTTACAAATTTTTCACAAACAAGAAAGGAAATAATACGGCTCGTATAGTATTTTACGCATATATCCTATTTATATATAAACACATAAAATATATTTGCAGTCCACGATTTTCCCGTGGCTATACGAAGGTCTCAAACTTGGAAAGCATGTCTATCCAATTAATCCCAATAAACGATGTTTGAAAGAAATATTATATAATTTTATTTAAAATTGCCATCTACGTCGAATTATTTTACAAAAATTTAACAATACGTCTGTTAAAGTCCAATGATATCTTTTATATCGACAAGAAATTAACAATTAGAGAATCTACTAAATATTCATATTTCACTGTCGTAGGTCAGTCGTGAGAATAAAATATTCTATATAATATTTTTATTTTTTATTACATTGCTTATACTCACGCTTACGCTATATAAATATATGAGTGGCATGGCATTCGTACGGACATTTTATGATTCATGCTCCTTTATTGGGATCGAACAGACGTGCGCGCGAGCTTGAAGACATTTTATAGTTTGAGTAGGGCGTTTTCTGTTCTTAAATAATCTGAGGCAATCCCCGGGATATTGCCGTATAATAGCAGTGTTAGTTCCTGGCTTTTCAAGGCTGAGGAGTCGTGGATGCTTCGAGCGAAGCGATAAAAATGCAGAAGTTATGCTGTGGAATTAATCAGTAGGAGCTTAATGCGAATGAAGAGCGAGAGAGAGAGAAAAGGAAAACATTAAACGTTGGCCTACAAATAGAGGGTAGAGGGATTTTTAATCCAAAAGCGCCTATAAACACGGAACAGTACAGTTTAGGCAAGTTTAAGGACAATGAGAATAATTCCTTTGGATGCCTGTGCTTTTATGTTGAGGCAATTGTTTAAATTTACAAATAAACTTATACGTACCAAGTCTTACAGGAATAATATGGGTAGCAAGGAAATGATGTTTATAACGTAAGTGCCGCGTATAGCAAAAAGCTGATGGTTTGTATCTGACTATAAAGAATTTATATTCGCTAATAAATTATTATAATACGTGTATGTACAAATATTAAGATATCGTAATCATTAAAGAGTTAGTTATTTATGTGTTTTTTTTTTTGGTTTTTTTTTTTTTTTTGGTTTTGTTCTTGTGGTCTGATTTAATATTAAATCGATATTAATTTGATTGTATGAAAGCAGCCAAACATACGATCAAGTGAGCTAAAAATGCCTAAATTTATTCAACGTTATAATATATAAAAAGAATAAAAATTTATATCTATTATCGATGATGTCTAATTACAGTTGTCTGAATGTATGAATATATCCAATATTCCATAAGTTCATCACACGATTATGTAAGATCCAAGTTTATATATAACCGAATGTAGACTTGTATAAATTCTTATTAGTCAGACTATTATTTGATATATTTTTATTAAGTATTAGGAATTGAAAAATGATTGTATATGTATAATATCGTTTATATTGAATTACTAACTTTCGCATATCATGCATATCAGGTTAAATTGGCGTTTTTATATATAGTTTTTACGAATCGTTTTTAATAATGTTTAGCAATTTTTGCTCATTCTAAAATAGGCGTATAATAAAGTATACATATAGGGGCGAGAGTGAGAGAGAGAGAGAGAGAGAGAGAGATAGAGAGAGAAAGAGAGAGAGAGAGAGTTAGAGAAGGGAGAGAGCGGTAGGACGGAGATGGAGGAAAAAACTTCAATAGTTTGGGTTTAATTTCAAAAATACTACGAGAAACGTCGAGTAAGTCAGGTAATTAGAAGTAAAGTATGCGTAAAATAAAACGAGTAAACTAAAAACAAAAAAAAAGAAGAAGAAATGGAAGCAAAAGAGAAATGGGCTGAAATCATAAAGGGTCTTTGAATATAATATTGAATATACTTTGAATATACTTTATCGACGATACGATTCCATACAAACCCTCTCATTTTGTCTATATTGAATATACTTTGAATATTCTTTATCGACGATACGATTCCATACAAACCCTCTCATTTTGTCTTCTAACATAATTGTTTGTTAACAGATGAGAAACAGCTACAACTCGGAAATGCATGTAACAATGGATTTAGTTAGCCAATATTCGGATTAAAAATATTTAAATACACGGGAAAAAAATGGGAAGAAAATTGAGCAAAAAACAATATAAAGAATTACCGAGCCCGACTGGTTAGCATCTTCTTATAAATATAGAGCGTAATGTGATTTTCACCACATGCGTATCCCAAGCCTCTAGCAAGTGATATGAAAATTAATATAAAAAAAAAAAAAACGTGCCTGCTACACGAAATAGAAAGAGATAAATATGTGCGTATAGCTTAGAAGAGTCATTGTCGAGAATAAAAGTACTAGCAATTTACTACTATCGCCTTTACTTTTCTATTACGGTGTTATCACATTCCCAATACCATGAGCATAACAACTACACGACATGAAAAATTTTATGATAAATTACGTTCCTTTTGAAAAAGATCAGAAATATTGTAATCGTTATACTCTTTATACACGTGTAATTATCATCATTGTTATTGTTGTCTTATTTATTTACGATATCTGGAATAACGACTAAAGACTGTAGTTTTTCATTTACTTCGTTGAACTAGATTAACATTTTCTTCATTAATTATTAAAACTTAATATTATACGTATATAAATAATTTTTATTTATAAGATATTTAAATATAATTATATTCGGACGTTGAAATAGAGAGAAAACAAAAGCTGAAAATCATAAAATTATAAAATAATTAGAGCGTTTGCAATAAGGTCATAGTTTAAGTATAAAAAGAGAATAAGAACAAACTATAAATATAAATAAGGATATATTTATAATCGGAGGGGATGAAGGTTGACAAGATTAAAATTGAAAAGTTGTTGTGTAATAAATGCAATTAAAACCGTGTAAGATCTAACAACTTATTTATATTTGTTTTCCAACAAAATGCCGTACTTTGATTAAATTAAAAAGTTCTACGTCCTGAATAAATTATTAAACGTAGTATAGAAAACTTATAAATTTTCTATATGTTCAAGGAATCCAGGTGTATAAATGAATTAAGCAGTCGTTCGTCATATTCAATAGGTCCAAACTAACCGTTACAACAATCTCGTGTAATACACAATTATTTTTCAAGTATTAGCCATGTAACATTTGATGGATAGATTTTACTAAGTGTACACCTGGATATTAAATGGAATTTAATAGAGACAACTACATAGGAGAATATCGAAACACGTACACGAAAAACATGGAACAAAATCATGCTCTGTTGTTGCGAAATATATTGTATGAAGAAGAACGAGGAAACAAATAAGGACATTGGTAGTTAGCATCGTAAATAAATTGGAAATGTCTGTGTAAATAAAATAGAGCCATCAAAATTTTCACTACATTCTTTCATGTATCAATGGAATATTTATAAAAATTTATGTTTATCGCCAGTTTCATATGATTTTTACAATAAGTTTTATTAAGCGTAACTTTAAATCAATCGATTTATATTTCATTGCATGGATATGCATATGTATTACACACGCGCGCGCATACATACCCACACACACACACACACACACACACACACACACACATATATATATATATATATATATGGATGACTAGGAGGCTTGAGTTGATATTTAATTCATTTATTAAACTATATTTGGAGTTCATTGTAAGGTTGGAAAACTTATGAAACAGAAGAAACTATCGATTGCGTGTTTCGCCATGGCCTGCATATGCTAAAATTCATCGGGACAGGAATAAGGAGAAAATGAAAAATTTAGTCAAACAAAATTAATTTACAATACATAGCCATGGCGTTAATACTATTGAAGCGATATAAACACGTATGTTTGAATTCCAACGACCGATTCACTGTTTTATTAGCCAGCAACAGTGCGAGAATACAAGTAATTTCACACCTATATGTGGAGCTTCAGAATTCCTTCAAGTAAATTAACACGTGCACACCAAGATAATAAATACATGTTGTTATTCATCATAAACAGACCTGGAATAATAAATAAAATTGATAAACTTGTTTTATTTTATGGAATGCCTCTACTTAGATCCTATAATTTAACAAATGTTTTATTAGTTATTAAACATCCTTGATTAATAAGATAGTGGAACTTTTATGATTACATGTATCGTAGAACGAATTTTATCATTGAATAGAGTATTTTCTTAATTATTCTAATCTGAAAATATTAGAAACAATGTTTTAATAAAAACTTCTTTCATTCTATCATTGATAATATCATAATCAAAATGAAATATTTTAATAATACAAAGAATTCAATTCATAAAAGTTTATTTAAACTCGTGTAATACATAAAATTACACTCTTAAATATATGTTTATACATTGCTTTAGACTATAGAAATTAATAACATAAATCATGATCAGTGAACAAATATTTCTCTATCGTCACATATGATAAACGATTAATAATAATTAAACTGTAAAATCGCGGAGAAAAATAAAGCTCTGATTGTAATAGGCCTACAAAATTGGAGGATTTTTAATAAATTAACTTTATATCTGTTAGTTTGAGTTGTTTCTGCAAGAGCTACACTGACCGAACACATAAATTAATATTCTTAATTAAATCATCGACTCACGTGCCACTGTTTTCCGATACCAAACCACAAACTTCTGAGAACAAAACGACTAACTTGATCACAGTATCCCACAACTTTAGCAAATTGTTAATTAATAATTGATAAATAAATTACATAATCTACTTATAGCGGTTGAAAATAATCCAATCTTTACTATTCAATGTTATTTAAATATACAGCACATCAACATTGACGCCAAAAGTGATATTAATCTCTCAACTCGCACGTTTTTCTCCCTTTTAACACTCGCCGACTGTTAGCCCAAAGCCTCGCAAAAACAGCAATACTGGGCGGAATTCCCTCGGTAGTTCTACGAGGATGATCCTGGATCGCATAATGTGTGGGAACGCGCCTCGAGCAAGTATTTACCGAAGGTATGAGAGAAAAAAGTAAGTGCGCACAGCTTCTCGAAGCCGTAGACATCTGTATTTTCGTAAAATGACGACGACCGTGAATTTAGCGTAATGTCGTTCGTTGGCCCTTGATATTTTGTTCAATTTTTTTCAACTCTGGCACATCTAAATATTATCAATTAAATTCTAATATTAAAAGCTGAAGAAAGTTATAATTATATATTTAAGGATATTGTAATTTCTTAATTATTAATATTAGATTTGTCAAAAATGTAGAAGGGAATAAAAATGTTTTCACTAATTGCAAGATAATTAATTGGCGTGAGTCTGGAGTATATAACGGGCGATCGATAAAATTACCACTTTAATTCCGAACATCCTAAAGATAATTAATTTCTTTTGCAATAATATTCATGGCTTGGTTCATTATTATTGTATTTATGGCTACGACATATTTGTAAAAAAAAAAAATAAAAAAACAAAAATTACATTAAATTATAAATTAGAAAATAATAGTCAATATATATCGTCAATCGAGTATATCGTATGCAATTAATAAATTTTATTATTTTGGTATATTATATAAATAAAATTAGCTTAAGAAATCTTCAAATTTACGTCTTATAAAGTAAATAATGACCATCGTGATCATGAAGTGGGAACTAAATGAAAATATACATTAAGCTCATACATAGATTATCTCGTTATATTTAAAATTATACATTTTTATATTTTCTTATCCGTTATTTGTTTAAGAATGTTAATATTTTTTATCCAAAGGCAGCATCAGTAGCTTTTGTAATTAATTACATTCACAAAAATAAAATAATAACACGCATTATCATTACTTTTCAAAAATTAAGCAAATCATGCCCTAAAAATATACACTAAAAATTATTAATAATAGAAGAAAAAAATGTATTATTCAAATTTCTTCTACAGATCATTTTTATAAATATCTACATTGCATAAATTTAAAGAGATATCGTAATTTCTTAATATGTAAAATTGTCTGCAGATATATGCAATTTTGTAACATATATGATCTATAAAGCACGCGATACTTATATTTCAATATCATGAAAAATTTTTCGAGAAAAAGTTTGACACGTAGTCGTTAAAACTATCTGAAATTCTATATAATAATTTTATAACATATGCCATAATCGTAAGTATAAATATTAATCGTATTGACTTTGATTGCTTTATATTTGAAAATTCTCTGCATACATTTTCTCAGAAATTATCAATAATCTAAAAATTTCTATAAATTATAAATTAAACGACATTATAAAGAATGTGAGATTCTAACGAACTGATTGACGACAGTTTTACCGCTAGATAAAAATTCCTTCTTTAATTGATAACGTGGCGCATGTAATACATAATCTTTTGTATGCTCAAAGTATTTAAAGAGATTTAAAGAATTCATATTATTTTTTTAACGTTACTTTCTGATTACATACGCAAATACGAATATTCATATCAGAAAATATTTGTATCGCATTCATTGCCTGGAATATTTTCTCACAGAGCAGAAAATATTCTTTGGATCGATGAATAAACTCAAATTATACATTATGATTTATACGATATATAATTCAATAATGCCCGCATTAGCTACTGCTGATCAAACTAGGGAGTTGTTCCCGCTAATTAAAGCTGATAGAGCATAATTAGAATTTAGTAAACTTGCAATAACAGCATTACACCCAATAATAATACGAGGCAAGACTTCCGTATTAAAAATGGTACCTTCGTTTATGCACGTACGTATACTTTTGTATATATATATATATATATATATATATATACACACGTACATTTGCAGTTGCAAAAGAAAAAAATTTGTTATAACTTCCAATTGCATATACTCATTAATTATTGATCTCTTATCATTACTCTGTATATATTTATGTAAAAAAATAAAAATATAAAACTCAAGTGTCTTAATCATTGTGCACAAGTATTATAAATAAAAGCATCAATAAATAATTATCAGTGGCCGATTAATCTTCAAATCAGATTAATCTTTAAATAATTAAAGATTAAGAAATGAAATTATAAATAAATATTTTAGAAATCCTACAAAGAAATTTGGCGATATTTGCAAGCAGAAATTAGTTAAATAGTAGTAATTAAACGAAACATCACATTAGCAAATTAATAAATCCCTAATAATAATATATTGTAAATAAAAAAATATAATACTTGGCATATATTTGTGTGAATATTATAAATAGAAATGTTAATGGAATTAATATCTCTATATCATCATATTATTTTCTATGTTTATTTAATTTTCTGTCAAATTGCTCTATCATTCGGCGATTGTAGAAAATTGCAATCTATAATATCAGAAGGGATTCTAATACTTCAAATCTCATAAATTAATGAAAATATTCGAAATCTTATCCGCCTTCTAATTTCATTTAACATCGAAAATATTTTGTCCAAGCAGGGCTGCATAGTCAAAAAAAAATTCTCTGACGTTTCAAACGGGTGCGTTTGTTGACAAACGGTGAGACGCAAATATCGATAATTTCGACTTCTGCAGCATTAACGAGTAATAAAATTCGACGGAGAGCAACCACCGCGATAGCCATAAAATGCCTACATCTCTTTATCGTGACATAGTATATCACCATTGCCTTACCCATCTCACATATAATCTACGTTGCGCTCGAGCGAGAAACCAGTTGGCCGTCCGCGTCGTATTCGCTTGCGATTGGCGCGTTGCGATTTTTGCGCCAATAAAGCCACGAAAGTGGAAGGGGTTGGGGGGGGGGAAATGCGTGTGCACCTCTTCGAGGAATCCGAGCGACACCGGCACCGGTCTCGCCATAATACATTTTCCTTTTTCCTCATCGAGCTGCTTGGCGCGCACTTGCTCACCGCCACTTCGTACATTTTACAATGCCAGCAACGAGTTTTCTCCGCGCGCTTGCGTACACACTTGATTCGCGATCAGCGTGGAGGATTACGAGATCTCTACGAAAGACTTTTATTAGAGACTCCGTCGACTATGGCTTACCTATCTGATTAGGAAAATTAAGGAAATTTTGTTAGAACTTTATAACGTTGATCACATTGTGATTACAATGAGAACAATCAGGTTGGTCTATGTGTTAGAGAAATGAAATTTTGGATAGAAAGAGTGAACGCGGTGTATTAGATTAATAATATTGGCAATTAGAATATAGAATTCATATTGTCATATGGTAATTCCTATAAATATCAATCTTTCATAGATTTTTCTAATTACTTACTTTCACATTCGACGTTAGTAAGTCATACGCGAAGTTTATTATTAAATAAATGTTGTTTTACGTTTAATTTGACACTTATTTGATTTTTATCGTGCTTTATTTAGTTTAGCATAAATACAATTATTGTAATTATTTTATATTAAAATGTTACGATTGTTCCCTGGCAATTAGCAATCCATTGTAATGAAAAATAATTCTTTATTCTTTATACTTTTTCCTACAAATTCTATCATGTCAAACGGAAGCAAGAATTTTCTATAGATATATTTTGAAGGTAAAAATTAAAAATAAAGTCCGATCGTTTATAAATAGTATATATTGTCTGATTTGATTTGTATAAAATTCAAAGAATTCATTGGTCTAATTAAAGATATTTCCTTATCGAAAAAAAAAAAAATTACTTATCATAAAAAATACCACGCACGCTCAATAATTTAGTAGAATTTTACGTGTAAACGGATATTATCCTTGGGGTAAAAGTTGGTAGGGAGGAAAGTAGTAAATGCAGCTCAAGAGGCGGAAAATATAATATATAATTGCACATTAGTATAATAACACTCGAAATAAGAGTGAACAGCAATATTTCTTATTTAATATACCCGACGTTTAATTAGCGCTGCTGTAAAAATCTTTTAAATAATCAATCGATACTTTGTATTTAATTTTCGTTTAAAAGCAAACAATTACGTTGATATTCCAGTATACGTAATAATATTTCCTATTTTTTTTTTCTTTCTATCTTCTCTCTTCCGTAACACTTAAAAGCTTTTAACAACCGTGATCAACAATTTTAAAAAGCAGAAAAACTTTTTAATTTACGTATGGAATCTCTCTATTGATTATACATTACATAAAGTACGGATGGAGATTAACAAGTATCTTGTAAATTAGTATTAGCGGGACTGTTCGTTAATCCAAATAAAAGCATAATCAATGTTGCCGTACAGTTAATTATAGGGAAATAATTAAGCGGAGTTTTTGCTATTGCGAATAGCTCTACACAGACGACGTTGAATCATTATATTTATGCATTATGGACAAACCGCGTTACTTCTACTTATCAAAGTTTTGTCACAACGCTGAGCAAACACATATTTATTTTTAATGAGCTAAATTCATTAAATACTCCTATGGAGGAACGAGATCTTTTCAAATTCTTTTTCTTCTACGATCCTAATGAATGTCATAAAGCTAATAATCACTATATAAGAAGATAATTAATTAAAATGTATTTAAGCTACAACCATTTACCAAGCTATTCCCATATTAATAAATATTTCTTACCAATAGCCACTGCAATTATTTCTTAAGCAAATATAAATTAAAAACTTATATAAGCACCAATTAAGCAAAACTATGAATTCATCGATTAAAATTGGTATTGTAGCTTTTATCTACTGTAAATTCGTTGAAATTTCGAAGCAATCGTTAGCAGTATTCGCGTTAAAAGCAAATAGTACTTATAGAATTAAGCGCTGAGATAAATATTTGCTTTAACTTAGGAAAGAAAAACGTATTAATAAGCACTTTGCAACAACAACAACAACAACAACAACAACAACAACAACAACAACAACAACAAATAATAAAAAAAAAAAAAATAAAAAAAATAAAATAAAATAATAAAAGACTAAAAGAAGAGATTTAACATTAAATAAACAGAGTTTCGCTCGTAAACGTAGGTAAAGAAAAGCATTAATTGTTTTCAGAGTTGAGAATCGATGCGCGAGCAAAGACAAAACAAGCAAGTTTACTCTCGAGTGCCTCGTTGCGGAACAACTTGGGTACAAATCGCGCCAAGAACAACGTTGCACTTTTACGTTTCTACGTCTCTAGGCGCACTTGTTTTCGTTTTCGTAACCGAGCGAGAAAAAGATCGAAAGGCTCAGTGAGCGAGACCAGGCAAATGAATAGGAGAGCCGTAAAACCTCCGTGGCCTTGAGCGTTTTCGCGGCCAATCCTTCGGCAAGGCTCAGCACTAACTACTAATTTTCCACTTATCTCTGATTGAGACGGGGCGAGGTTGGCTTGCGCAAAGAAATTTCCATGGGTGTTGATTAAATATTACTAATAAACATTACTTTGGCTCTTGGGAAATGACAGTGACAAACTTGTGCTACGATTTTATTTCTTTGTTGGGTAATAAATAATACGTGCGCTTACTTGGCGCTGTTTAAAAAAATATGCGAAACTGGATTAATTTTCGTGCCAGTTAATTTTCCTTCGTATCTCGCTTTCTTTCGTTTAGTTTGAAAAAATATCCTTAACATGACGGGTAAGATATTTTTCACAATGCCATTACTTAATTTATATACAAAAATCAGTATTTCCTACGTGATACGTGTCTATCTATGGAGTGTGATTACATTTAATTTGTAAATGCACGAGCGGCATTATGTTGTGAGAGACGGCAACTTACAATGACGAATCGTCCATTATAATTTCAGTGCAGCAGCTGAAAAAAGAAAATAAAAAAAAATTTGTGACGCGCATAACTATTCCCTATTATTTCAGCTGACAATTTCCGATGATATGATTATTCAATTTTTATCGGAGTAAGTAATCTTATAATATGCTTATCAAAGAATAATGGCGATTTAAAGTTCATGAAATCTGTTATACAATGACTGATGAAACCGTTAATTGAAAAAACATTTTGATTATTTGCTTACCTTTACTCTCAAAAGCTTGGTTTGCTTTTTCATAGAATAACGAAGAATAATATAGAATAACGCAATCTTATGAAGAATTTGATTGGGAAAAGAATTTCATATTATACCATTGAAAAGTTTTGAAAAAGTGCCTAGCAATGCCACATTTTCATTTGTGATTTATTATGAATATTTACAATTATTACATCAACACGACGAAATGAAAAGTATATTTTATTAATATATATTAAGATAGTTTGGTATGTTTTTTTTTCTTTTTTTGTTTTTCGTTTTTTTTTTTTTTTTTTTTGTTTTCCTAATTTAACTCAAATTCCTAAACTAGATCGTACATCTAACATTTCTAGATTGTCTATAATCTTTGATACATCATTAAAACAGAAATGAATCATTTTATAAATGTAATAAAATAGCGTTTCGATTAAATTATCAGCTGTAGCTTAAATAGGGACTTAATAGAGACATGTTAAGAGTTAATATTAAAAAATGTGATTGAAATCTCATTTCTGTTATTTGCGGCGAAGGTCGAATAATTTCGCCCAAAGTTACATGCACAAAATACATGTATATTTATTATATTTGGCGATTTTTTAAAATAAATATATAAATCACCTCGACGCATGTTTGATGTAATAAATAGCGCGAAGGACAATATGAATGAATGAATAATATTCTATATTTTGAGGATTACTTTTAAAAACGATTCAAATACACCGAATTTAGTGAATAAAGTTTTGATGAACATCAAGAAAATAAATTGAGAGCAATAATTCATATTCATATTCATATATATATGTAGTGGTTAAATTAATATGTTAAATATAAATATATAGAAATTTAAATATATTTAATATTAACATTAACAATATATTTTTAATCGATATGCATTTTGTACATTGATTTTTGTCCCAAATTTTACTCACTTTTGTCATTTAATTTCTGCCATTGGCTAATAAATATTCGAAAATATAAATTGTCATTTTTGATGTTGGTACAAGAGTACCATCAAATTATCATTCACGCAAAAAAACTGTTAAAACATGCTATCATGCTAAAACATTTTCCGCTTTAATGAATAAAAATGCAAATAGCATTCTAATCGAATTTTTCAAATAAAGCTCTTTGAAAATTAACCTTAGATCTTTTATAAAGTGACTCGTAAGTGATTGACATTGTGGCACTCATGTATGACAATAACTCGAAAATACTTGTATGCATTGCATTCAATTGTGCGAAACGGAGGTTTGATAATTAATCAAAATTCTGATTTTGATCCAAGAATATCGCGTGTCTTTGCCAACAAAAAAACCCTCTCAAACCTCTCATATCCAAAGAATCTCTTTAAATTTTGAAGTACATGTAATTAAAAGGTGTATCGGGTAGATATGGATTAAAAAATTTCAACCAATTGGGCCGATGGTAAATTGCAATAATTTTATTCGAATTTTAAAGACGAATATTATGGTTTATCTCGGCCATGTGGCCTAACTAACTTAACTAACTAACTATGCTCATGGTATATATTATCGTATATATATATATATATATATATATATATATCATAACTAATCATGGCCTAACTAACTACTCCATATATTATTGTAGATATTTTCATTTTAAAAAATGACGAAATTAAGTATATAACAGAGAACGGTTTTTTCTTCATTATATAAACTTGGCGAAACAATAGTTAAGCGTACATCGCATAAAAGTCATAATAAATAATTTATATATTCCATTATTGTCCGTGCATGCGTTATTTCAACATAATTAAGCGAGGTTACAAAAAATTCCTGCCTGCATTATATCCTCAATCTAGCGATTAAAATAATCATTATAAATAATCGCGGTAATAATGAATAATAATAATAATAATGAAATCAAAGAGCTTGGAATTTGATTTTTTTTTTAATGAAAGTGTCCGAACTATCCGACTGGGAGATTATTTGTTGTGCTGGACTCGATGGACCAAACCCCGTCCGACCTCAACCCCAACGACAGCACAACGAGATACACCTGAATGGTATGGGAGTGAAAGCGCTCCGTCTCGCATTCACGATCCATCTGAAGCAACGGCACTATTCCCATTATCGGTCGCCCTGACAATCGGCCTTCGAAGGCCATTTAGAAAAGACTCATGGGGTCAATATTCGCAGCCGAAGAATTATCGTGGCGAGAAAAATCGTCCTCTTTCGAGGAGGCGATGGTTGCAGCGGCGGCGACGGCGGTGGCGGCGACTATAGCGGTGGAAAAGGAGGAGGGCCGACGGTGGCGCCAGCGGGCGGCCCCGAGCCGAGGCTCGGCTCGCTGGAGCGCGCGCCCGGGGCCCCGACGTATTCTTCGCTCGAGCGGCGTAGGAGTGAGTTCGGTACGCGTACTCTCCGTCGTCCAGCTCGTCCCGCGGTGGTGGAGACCCGTCGCCAGTGTGTGCCAGCGCGGTAAACAAAAGCGGTCGTCGCGGCGCGTCTCTCCCTCCGCTCAGCCTTCGTCGACGGCTGGCCCCGGGCTCGGGCGGCGAATGGCTTTGCTCCGGTTTCGCACGTGCGACCGGACCGACTAGTAGAGTCGACCCCCACGGTCACGCTCGGCCGATCCTCCTGCGAAATAAGTGCGCGAGTGTGTGTGCCGGAGAACATAGCCCTTATCGATTTATTACGAATCATAAATAGCAGAGCGTTGTTATTATATTTGATATTTTTTAATAATAATAGCGGCAATTATTATTATTATTATCATTATTATTATTATTATTATTATTATTATTATCATTCGTTATCGTGTCGTCAATAATTATACTATTGTCTGATCGATGATACCAGTCGATCATCATCGTCATCGATAATAATAATAATAAGTAAATAAATAAATCCCGAATTAATTAAGAATAAGAAGAAGAAGAAGAAGAAGAAGAAGAAGAAGAAGAAGAAGAAGAAGAAGAAGAAGAAGAAGAAGAAGAAGAAGAAGAAGAAGAAGAAGAAGAAGAAGAAGAAGAAGAAGAAGAAGAAGAAGAAGAAGAAGAAGAAGAAGAAGAAGAAGAAGAAGAAGAAGAAGAAGAAGAAGACTGGCTTCGGCTACCTGTTGCTGCTGCTGCTGCTGTTGCTGCTGGCAGTAGTCCGTCCGGCCCTCAGCGACGTCATCGAGGAGCGAGGTACGTAGGCTCGTCTCTCGTATTCTGGGTGATGAAATGAAAGGGGCCGATGATGATTGTCGGTACCTGCTCGGTCGATCGACAGATGTATGAAAGGCCCCGAGCCTGTACGTGTCTCCCTACTCCCTTTGCGGCACTTTGCCATCGTTAAAATCAATCAATCGCGACCAAGTCGAGTCGATTAGTTTGCTCCAGAGTTAACGGGTCTGCTATCCCGATGCTCCTCCGGATTAGATGGTTGTCAACGTCCTTGGAGCCCCGATCACATTCTCGCAATCGAAACGCTTAGGGATCGATAAAGTTCGTTAAAGTTAAGTTGTCATAAAATGTTGGCTAAGCAAGATTAGATAGAAAGTCCATAGTCGAGTTGCGAATAATAAGATGTCTTAATTCTACTTGGAAATGAATCTTGGAAGTAGTAGTGTCATTGTTTTCGTTGTGATAATAATGTGCTCAAAGACCTGCTGTTTATGTTTATTAAAAGAATCTTTATATATATATATATATTTATATATATATATATATATATACACATACTTATACAAGCCAACGATCGTAAGAGGATTTTGTCGAGAAAATAACCACATGTCCCTCCATGTCCAACACCATTTACTTTATAAAAATTTGATCAACTCAGATGCAGGCAATTTTTTCATCGCGTGCCCTTAATTTGACATGTAAAAAATGGTCGGCAAATTATGATTCCAAAATGATTTTTCTCTTTATTTTGAATTTCAAAAGTGTTTAAAATAATATAAATACATGCGGAGATTACGTCAAAAGGTCTGCTATTGTGTAAAAAATACGGTGAAAGTTTTTCTTGGTATGTATGTGGGTAAGGCAAGGAGGAGGACTTATCGAATTATTTTACTTACAAAAACAACATTGAACAGAAAAATTAAACGTATCAATTCGCGTAATATGATAATAGTACAAAGTCAAGAAAGCGTATTTAAATTAAATGAGTCGTGTGTAATTGTCTTCGTTTAATTTAACATTAAATTTAACATTAAATTTAAGAATTTAAATAAATAAGAATAATACTTGGTACATAACATTACGAAATTTAGTTGCTGAATACGAGGAGGATTAGAAAATGTCCAAATACAATGTGGTATATAATAATTCTAAGAAAAATTCGTGTACATTTATATGATACGTCATAAGTACACAACCTGTATACAACAGGCAAAGCCTTTATTTTGCTCGTAGCCAGTGATAAATTGAATCGCAATTTTAATGATAAGAAACGTGAGTGTATATCTCATTATCAGCATTTATAAGCTGATAAGAGAAACAATAATATGGACAAAATAAGAGTTATGTTCCAATCTATATTTGATAAAATCAGTAGAAAATCATTGATTAGACATTGGCTTTAATTTTTACAACGATGATTATTATTACGTAAGAGGATTTTTTTTTCTTTTTTCTTTTCACCCGTCACTTTTCATACTATTGCTCGCGATAATAATAAATGTTAACACGGTAAATAATTTTCATATAATATATAACTAATAAGATGTAACAATAATTTATTAATCGTGCTGGTTTATGAATTGAATATTGACAAAGTTGTATGAGGCGGTTGAATAATCGTAAGAATTCAACTAAAAATAACTCCAAAGTCGATATTTAAATGAAAAATAATAATCAGCTAATCAAATCCCTTATTTCGTTAAAGCTAAATTTCTACTTTATTTAAATGAATTTTATCCGACTCCATTCTTACATAAAGTTAAAAAAATGTGCCTTTAAAGATAAAATTTAAAGCACACATTTAAAATCTTATTTATAAGAATCGTATAAATTCCATTAGTATAGGTTAAATCAGAAATACAAATTTCGTTACCTTGAAATAATATTAACCACTTTTATAATGGGAGCATCCAGATAAAACAAGACATTTTTTTATCTGAGTAATTTATTTTATCATATAGAGATCGACGTATCCACAAACGAATTGTAAATATAATTTACAATTATATGTAATTAGAAAATAATTTAACGTTTAATATTGGAGTAACTTAAAATTTCGTATAATTGCGTAATTGCCACCAGTAGTGCTGTGGTCAATATTTGTCGTTATTTATACATCTATTTATTCGATATAAGGACAACGAGGCGTGACTCGTTAAAATTTTCCTAATTAAATATTTGAAACTCGGCTACGTAAAGAATTAATGCTTGATCCAAAAACAAATTTTAAAGAAAACTATGTTTGCTAAGTGGGCTGCTTTCTTAAAAATTGAAATTAATACAATTATTTGTACAATAGATAATAACCACTCACCAATAAAAAAAAAATAAAAAATAATAATAATAATAATAATAATAATAATAATAATAGTAATAATAATAGTAATAGTAATGATAGCATTTGATTTGTCATTCTATGTAAAAAGCTATTTCGCACCTCTTGCACTTAATACTGCATGCGATTGTGCAGAGATTGTGCTTAGATCGATCAATCTATAAAGCATAATAAAGCGTAATTTTTGCGATCACCTCATCCAATGCTTTTGCTTTCCGCGTTCTAATACAATAATGATAGACAAAATAACGTTTGCCCTCGTCTCATGCTTCCTCGAGCCCCCTCTGTCCCTCCCACTACCCGCAACTTTTCTATTCCGATATTCGTCTCGAACCAAGTGCGTCCGATCCCATCTAAATGTCGAGAACCGTGCGCACTCGTGGCTAACAGGACTCGCCGTGTCCTCCTCCGCGTCTAGACGCGCGCCTCGGTTCCCGCGATCTGTTTATTTTTATCCGACGATCGTCGCTCCTACGCAGCGTATCCACGGGTTAAATATACCTCGTTAAACGCTTAATTAGGCCTTTAATAAGATTGGCGCGCGGAATTCAGGCCAATGCTGCTGCCACCGCGGAACTCCTAAGCGGGAAATACACAATGGAGCACACGTGGGGAGGGGACGTTGACTTTTCGATTTATGAGGATATCCGTAAAGCATATTCCGCGTAGCTTCGACGAGGGTTGCGCTACTTTTTATTACGCCGTTCTCTCCTTCTCGTACCCCGTGCACTCTGCTTCTCATCGATGTTTGCTTGCAGATCCAAGGAAAAACGCCTGTCTCCTCTTAATAATATTGCATTCGCCTATGTACTTTAGTACTTCTCTTCGCAACATAATTGTACTCGTGCACGTGTATTGACCATTCGGTGAATTTTATAATTAGTTTTTTTTTTCGTTTTTATTTAAAGCGCTACATTTTCTTACAATTTTCTTTCTTTTTTTCTCTTTCACACGTATTTCCTCGGATATGCTATGCATTTTGCAAAATATAACGACGATAGAAACACACGGATAATTTGTCATTTAATGGTCAATATTAGCGATTTATTATTCAACTGCTTTTTGTTGCTTATCATCGATAAATCACTCGCGGGATCGAAACATTTTTTTTTTTTTTTTTTTCATTTTTCTCGTAAGTGATCATCGTTTTATGTTACAGCTTTTATTTCCAAGAATCATTTCGTATTTGCCCATTTACTCGAGATCATTTGCTTATGATTGCATTTCATTAATGAAACATTATATTTATATCTCACTACAGGCGTATCAAATTCAATCGTTAGCTTTTTACTTTTATTTTTTACCAAATCGCTAAAGCTCGATTGTAATTACGCGTATGCGACAACCCATCTAACTCGCTCAGGATTTGTCAAGCCAAGGGATAGAGAGAGAGAGAGAGAGAGAGAGCAAAAAAAAAAAATAGAAAAGAAAATAAAGTAATGTTCTCGTTAATAATCGTTAGCAAAGACTTTCACCACCTCCAAGTTCATGACTCGCGGGCGTACAAAAATTCGCGCATAAAAGCGTTCTCATCGGTCTGAACACACTTGCTACTGTGCAAACAGGAATAAATAATAGCGTCCTTGTGGCGCGCAAGTGTAGATATGTATAAAGCGTTAATTGTACATCTATAACGCAACGTGAAAACGTAACGGTAAAGCAATGACGAAAGTTTAAAAAAAATAAAAGAAGAAAAAAAAAAGAACCGAGACACGTCGTGCTCTTGTCGCGTCGCCGGTCGTCAATTCTCGGGACCTTTTCCATCGTAGCGCGTAACCGATACATTTAAAGAACAGAGCATAGGACATACCTTTAAAGAAGAGCGAGTCTAGCGGCAGAGAAATAAAGATGAATGAAAAAACATTGATAATCGGGAGAAAAGAAAGCCACTGACATTGGCTTTTTTATTTGAATCGATTGAATGTAATTGTAGTTTGTGTTTCAAAGCCGATGCCGGCAAACGTCCTGAAGCTCAATGCGCGTCGAAAACAAATAATATGCGATAATGTGTTATTTTATATGGTGTAATATGTTATTGCAAACAAGGATGGAGGTACGATATAAGGTGTTCCGTAACGAGGGAAAATTTATTGTTTTGGAGTATGTCAGTTATCACGAAAGTGGATTAGAAAACGTAACGAGTTAATTTATAAGAAATTAATATGAGAATTGAACTGTACTCTTAATTAACTTCGTAAGGTTATAGCGATAATAAAATGAAGAATATTGGATTATTTCAACAGATTGTTTATATTTTGTAAGAACGTAATTATTTAATTATTTTCTGTTTACGAGCGCGTAATGAAAATTTCCTACTTTTGTTATCGAGACCAAAATGCAGAAACACGAAGTCCTCGGTAAGGATTTTACACTTGATCGTTGCAAATATCCGTTACCAATGAAGAGTAATACAATTAAGTATATACATAAATAAATGCTAATCTCGCAGAAAAATCAAATGCAAAAGTAAAAGAGACGAAGACGAGGAAAGAAAAGAGTCGACAATGTATATCAGCCTAGGTTTGAGTTTTTTCCCGCCTATGCCTCTCTATAGCCTCCGTCTATCCTCTCCGCTCACCCTCCTGCCGCGCTTTACTCGCTCTCTCTCTCTCTCTCTCTCTCTCTCTCTCTCTCTCTCTCTCTCTCTCTCTCTCTATCTACCTCCCTCTTTCTTTCTCCCTTTTCTGTGGTCGCCGGTGTATCAGTCAGCCGTGAGGAAAGGCGCATGGCTATAGAGAGGAGCGGTAGCCAGCCGAGCATAAAGCATAAGATACCAAATCCAAAGTCCATAACCTCGGAGAATATAGAGAAAACGACGCGGCCACGGCGATAGGCCGTTTTCCATGGGCAAAACATCATGTCGACGAGAGGCGCGCGAGGGAAGCAGATAATTGTATTCTAAATTTTTTAAATTGCTACCTGCAAGATCTCGTTTGGCCCATTGTTCGAGCATTTTATAGCGAAGACTAATTTTTTTCTCTTTCTGCTGTTGTTTCTTCTTTCTACTCCTCCTCCTGTTCCTCCTTCTCCTCTTCTTCTTCTTCTTCTTCTTCTTCTTCTTCTTCTTCTTTTCTTCTTCTTCCTCCTCTTCCTCTTCCTCTTATTCTCAACTCTTCTCTCATCCTTTTTATTTTTTTCTTCATTTTTTCGTTTTTATGGTTGGTAGGTGTCCGTTGTTCGCCGTATTCATTACAAGATACGTTTGAGCATGCTAATGACGTCCGAGCATTATGCCGATATTTCGCTAGCTCTCGTAGAACTTTCTAGATATTCTGTATGTAGATTGAAAATGTTAATAGAACATTTTAACAAAGCTCTCAAGCGAAAAAGTGTACTATACGTTGGTGAACCTATGGTAATTGGGGCGGGTGGGGGGGGGCAGTGAAGAGTTTGATGCTTTATTTTATTTAGACCGTATGACTGCTCGAATAATGAAATATGAGCCTTGAATAATGAAATGCTCGATTAATATTTATTTATTTCTTATATATTTCATGCGAGCTTGCCTATAAAAATAATTGTAATTTATGTTTTCACAAAACCCTATTAATTTCCATTTATATTCATTGAGCTCCTAGATCATACTGCGGGCACTTTAAATTTGATTGGTTCCTATTAAAAATTAATAAAGATTGATAAGAATGACTGCTGCTCAAAATAATCATTATCATTTGTTTTTAAATAATTTCGTTTATTTATATATATATATATATTTAATGGCGACGTTGTTGAAAAAACGAGGTCAAGTACGAGCATAATATGGGATTAGGAGGGTGATAAATGTTTGTAAAACCTACTCTGACTGACATTTTTCAACATCCCGTTAATCTTTAAAATCTTCGTACACGTTTTATAAGCTCTTGCATTTTGCATTTATAAAGCGCAGTGAAAATCGTGAATAAGCAATGAAAATAATTTGAAAAGGCAGAGCTTCCTAACTCTAACGGCGTCGAGTAATCGGACAAAGACAAGAAAGGAATCTCCGTGGAATTTGAATTTGAGTCAGAGAGCACGACTCGTTGCTTAATCCGAGCACACACTCTCGCAGGGGTAGAAAGGCGAGAAAGTAGTTTAACATGTAAAGTATAAGAGTACCGTATCGTTCGACCCTGATTGTCCGTAGCATTGAAGTTGGATGTTGATAGCTCAATTGCTACTGCCGTTACCGTTGCCGCCGCAGCCGCCGCCGCCGCCGCCGCCGCCGCCGCAGTCGTCGTCATCGTCAGCTTCGCGGCTGTTAAAGTTCGACTGTCGCGATAAATCATAAATGTGGTAGTGAATAGGAGACTTCTTCCGTACCGGTGATCGTGACATACTGCTACCGTAGCCGCTCTCATCACTCCAAACGTCTCTTTCCTCTGTTCGCCTCGTGTTGTCACGAGTATATGGAAATACCCGAATCTTATCTATGTAGAATATCCTTTAAGAGGCCGTATAATGAAGTCGCTTGCTGCCGAAGTTGCGTTTTACTTCGGCTTATCGCACCTCATTCTTACAACCCATTAAATGCTTTTACTCGCTAAAGTGTTTGTTTGAGATTAGATTTCTCTTAAGTGCGATTTCGTTTCGTGCCAGGGTGTGCAATTTTATGATATTAAACCGTGAAAACGAAGACTTCGCGGGTGAAACAGTACAAAGTTGATAATAGTCGATAGAGAGAATTGGCCGTCAACCGAATGGATCCCGATAACGTAGGCAAATCAGTATGAATATTATGCTTACTTAATTAATAATTTGCCGGACCGCGCAACACCTTCAATTGTCATGCTGCCGATAAGTAGTCGGTGATAATTCGTCCGAGACATTTCGAAAAAGCCGTTTCGTGAACAAGCTGGCAGTGCCACTGGAACGGCATTGCTGAAAACGATAAACCAGCGGAAAGTTAGAGGGACGCGAGGGACGGAGGACCGAAAATGACGCGGCCGAGATGAAGCTCCGCGCTCATTGTGCGTACAATCTCCGAGCGGGCCATAAGTCACTCGGTGCGGTCGTCGCGCGCGACCTATTGAAGAGCACGACAATGAGAATTTGAATCAGCTTGCCGCGATGATGTGTAAGGGACCCGTTGGTCATAGGGAAAGGAGAAGGAGGAGGAGGAGGAGGAGACGTCGCGCGTGGCCCGCACTCGCCCGCCCGAACGGCAGCCTTGGACATACCGAGGCACTTGCTGCACTTTATTGTAAAAGACCGAGTCTCGGAGCTTGTGAGCCGATTGATAAGAAGAGATCTTTATCTCCACACCCTCCACCCTATCCCTTACGCGCGCGCGAACACACACACACAGACACACACACACACACTCTCTCTCCCGCTCTCTCTCTCTCTCTCTCTCTCTCTCTCTCTCTCTCTCTCGCTCTTCCATTTTTCAGCGAGCAAGCATTTACTTACGATCGGCCAGCGATCTTCGTTCAAATTGATTGCTCTGATATCAATGATAAGGAATGCGAGCGGGCATTGTTGTATGTTGGGATATGTAACACCGAATGCCATATTAATGCCTTGGCTTAACAATTTAAGTCGTTCCGTGAATTACGCCGACTGTTCATTATTTAGAACTAGAGCGTGAATTCATTAAAGTTCATCGAAAGAAGCGATGACTTCACAGTGTCTCTTCTTAATATTCGCAATTGCATCTGCCTCGTATTCAATACTATTAATGGAATGTTACAACACTGGTAATAAATTTATAATAATTTAGATATTGTAAATTCATAAGATACCTCTAAATCGCAATGTTGCGACACAGTGTTTGCCTATTATAATAATAGTGAAAGTATTAATACATAAACAAGTGTATTATTGAATTTTGGAGGTATTAAGTTTCTTACTGCTTAGGTAAGCCATTATTATATTACATTCCGTATAAATATTGCGGTCGAGGCTCAATAAATCAGAACAATAAAAAACTTGGCCACACAATTATTAATAATTTATTATTATATTTGTTACTGCGTTGTAAAATTTAGCTACTTTAAGACTTTAAGGTCATAATGAAATAACGTGGATTGCAATCAAGGATCAAAATGATTGACTATTATTTTATGTACCAATGATAGGAGTCCCCATTCAAATACATATGCTTAGTTCCAAGGAGATTCGCGACGTACATACCGCGTAATCGTATACCGGAGCAGCTGTCATCGGTATTAGTTCAAGTGATGTTGACCCACAAGAGCCTTTCCAGCCATTCTGTGTTGTTATTTCGATGATAGAATAGTTGCGCGAGGCTTGCCATTCGTGGGAAGATTACGCGTTATATCGATCTAATGGATGCAGCACTTGAATTATTTACGGCGGTCGATGTCCAGTCGACGTCCAGTAAGATATTGGGGACTGATTCGCTCGATTAATACGAAGTTATGAGTCGAAAAAACTGACAATGATTCAATGATATTCTAAGAAACGTTTGAACTTTGCACGTGCCGCGACCTGACTCGAAGCACAATTAGATTTAAATCAATTTATCGACTTTCTTTTTTCTTTCTTTACTTTTGTTTTGTTTTGTTTTGTTTTGTTTTGTTCTTTTTTTTTTTGTTTTTTTTTTTTTCATTTCTTCTTTAGGTCTTTTTTTTCTTCTCAAGATTTGTAACGATAAGAATATAATAATCAGAGGTTTAATCGTCGTCGAGTTAATGCACGTTTGAAAATTATAAACGATCCGAGAAAGAGTAATTGCTAGTGTAATTATCTAAGGTATCGGAGATTTTGGTAATGAATAATTGGTGTGATGAATAATTGCAGTAAGATTGTAAAATTTTACATGGCCATTTTTCATTTTCTATTTTTCATCAGGCCGAGTGATATTACGCGCTCGTAAAAAGTGAGGAGAAGTGCTCGTTGTCCATAGCTGATTGTAGTGGCAATTACAGAGTCGGTGGTAAGCATTGTGGAGGAGGAGGAGGAGGAGGAGGAGGAGTAGGAGTAGGAGGAGAGAAAGAGAGAGAGCTAATTTGAAGGAAAATAATGGAGGGTAGAAAAAGAAGTAGCGAGAGAGCAAGATGGAGAGATTTAGTAAGCTGAAATTGTCTGGACCTAGCGTACAACAAAGCATTATATATACAAGAATACGCGCTTAGCACATGGGGCAAGAAAGTCATCGCCGTCGTCGTCGCCGCCATCTCTGCCGCCTCTGTCCCCTTAACCCATCCCTGATCACCATCCTCGGATAAGTGCGACAAGTGGCCAGAGACTTGAAGCTCGCGCTCCGCGTTACACAAATTACGAGGGCAACGAGGAGGCGCGCGCTCACAGCTGCCGGGACCACGAATGGGGCCCGCGAGCCTCTCCTGCCCTGCCTGGTCCAATCCCCGGTCCCTCGATCAACTAATGAAATTACTCGGCTACCGAACCTAAGCCTTTACTCTTCGCCCTCCCTCGGTGAGCATGATGACCTTCCATCTTTTCCAAAGGTGCAGGGACTTGGTTGCCTCTCCCGCTCGGCCCCTCCTTTTCCTGCGCTTATCGCCAAGATGGATTTTGCACGATAGACAGCGTTATTTAAGTTGCCAATGACGCTGGTCAGAGCTTTAGTCACGGATCTCGTGTTATCAGTAGCATGTCGAGTAGCATCGTTAATGGAACGCTGTTGCTTGAAAATTTTACGTCGACGTTACATTAATGTTAACTTTGTTTATGGGCAAATGATTCGTCGGGATGGCCGATTAAAATGTGTAAAGCAAGCGAGGAGTGACAGTTATTTGCAAATTGCAGTGAATATTTGCATCGAGACAGTCGCACGGGACTGAATCCTTTATAATCCACAATTCGTCAAAACAAATATTATGTAAAGTGCCAGGATATACGCGTCTCAGATAAGCAAACAAAAATTAACCAGTCATTTTACCATTACTCGTATCCCCTTTATCTACCTTCATCTGTCTTCTTTCTTTATCTTCTTTTTCTTCTCCTCAAGCGGGCACGCGTGTCCCTCTAATTTGCATATTCGCGAGCGTGGACGACGACCGGTCGGACAAGTAAAAGGGTTGTGAGACATTCTCCTCTTTACGATGACGGTGTAAGGTCGCGAATTTTCGGAGATGCGCGAGTCATTGTTCTACAGGCACGAGTTTTTAAGGGACTCTTTTTCTTTCTTTGTTTTGTTTTGTTTTGTTTTGTTTTGTTTTTGTTTTTTTGCCTACTTTTGTTATTGATAGCTGGATATCGTAATTGTTGGGAATACCAAAATGGATATCGGACGCGAGAGATGATTACTCGAGGCTCGCGTGCATCCTGTCGCAGCTTGTTTTCTTGCACAGTAGCCGATATTTTCATTACTAGAACATTGTTCGGCATTGTATTGTGAAAGCTTGCGAATTAACGAGTGTATAATTAATGAGTAATGAGACGATAATCGCTTAATGTAGTGATATGCGATGGTAGCGGGCGTATGTGCAATTTGAATGCGACGTGTCAGTCGCCGTGGGATTCGTTTCTCGTTGTCTCGTCTCGGCAATGAGATAGGAATCGCGGCGGGTGTTGTTTCTGAATTACTTATTGTTGAGAAAATCGAGTCTGGCTATATATTATTGTAATAGTATGGGGGCGAGAGTCAGTGGCGTTGCAGGTAGTCGTAAATTACCAAAATTTGTGGTTAAAGTACCACCGTCACGGAATGATTGTTTAATCTCAACCGGACCTAATACGCGCATTGTCAGGCACATGGAAAAACGCAGTTTCAAAAGTCACACCTGGCACTCGTGGCATCGTTGACATCGACCTCGACGTCACGAGAATTTTCAGATTTAAAGGAATACGCACTCAAGGATTTCGCATGCGAACGGCCGAAATGTAAAAATTGAGCCGACCGAAATTCCTCAGGCTTGGGGGAGTCTCGCGACGAGAGAATGAGCGAGAGCGATATATAGAGAGAGAGAGAGAGAGAGAGAGAGAGAGAGAGAGAGAGAGAGAGAGAGAGGTAGACTTGGCAACGCAGCAGCAGAAGCGCACGCCGATGTGGAATCCAGTTCGTTTGCGTCTCAGGAGAAAGGAAGAGAGGCGGGAGGCACCCCGTCGCGAAGGTTTAACGGGGGTGGCTCGTCTGTGTATATTCATTCATTCGCTCATTCATTCGACCTGGCAAGACCCGTCGAGTGAAAAAGAGAGAGGATTGGGGAGGGGGGCAAGAGTGGCGGAGGCAAAGACGAAGGGAGGAGGGACAATTTCACGAACTGCCTCTTTATGCGAGTCGCCGCTAATGCTGCGATTCCATTTTTCCATGCAACAACAGGAGATCGACTCCGTCTACCGGTTCTACCGAGGAATCCACTTCGAGGAATCAAACTTTACTCGTTTTTATGATTTCGCACTATAAATATCACAAATACGTTTTTTTCTTTTTGGCTTTGCTGATCAGAAGCAGCACCGATATTCAGGCGTCATTGCTTCTATAATTGTCTGTCGTTGCTTACGATTTCCTATTGTCGTGTTGCGGATCGGTAGGTGCGCCATTGTGTACACATTTCTAGGTAAAATAATCTGTAGCCTGTAGTGCCATTAAAGGTGGCTTCACATTTTTGAGGATCTATTTTACCGAGAACTCGTGCATTTAAATATCCAAATAATGTAAAAAAAAAAATAATAATAAATAAATAAATAAATAAATAAATAAAAAGGAAAATAACTAGATACGAGCAGTCTTTTAGATCCCTATAATTCACTAATAATTTGAGTTCGTATTGGAAATTTGTAATTAAATATTTGTAAAAATGTCATTTTTATTATGATATATTAAAAGAATAATTTTGATAATAATTTTTAAGTATATTGCATAATCCACATGTTACAATTTACATTTCAAACTATCTATATGGATGATTATCTTTACGAACCTGAAGACACGTAAATTTTTTCCTTTAAAGTTTGCCTTTTCATTTCTTTTAAATAAAAAGTTAATAATAAATTTTACGAAAAATAAGTACATTAACAGCGGCATCTCTCTTACGGAGAACTGCCAATTTGCATATTGCAAACTGCCTGACATTACACTTTGTAATTTGTTTGAAAATTACTTCAAGAGCGCTGGCTATATAACTATACAGTTCATTCGAATTCCACGTTAGTTCAATCATAATTATGAGCTACTCGATCGATTTAAAATTGGTTACCAACTCGCCGAGTTAACTATTGCAAGATATCCCGACTCCAATAAACTCGATTAAATTTTATCTGCGAATAATATTAAGTAAGTGCAATTAATAATTGCTCTTATTGCTTGGAATCACATTATACGGCCAAGTAGAGTTTTCATTTGTGAAATTTTTATTTTATAAGCATTTTTACATTTGCATATTGTATCGTAGATTTTCTTAATAATACAATTATTAGACATCTATTATGCTCGTTATTCTCGTTCTCCTATACAATGGTGTTTCCATTCTCATTATTAAAACATATTTAAACATCGGGTCATATAATATGTGAGCTTGGTAGGTGGACGAAGGTCAATTGCACTTAAACAGTTAAAAGAAAATAATCCCACTTGGTTTCCTGTCTCCTGAATTTCTTGCTTACCAAACCACTTGCTTAACAAATCACTAGATTTTTTCGGACTCCGTCCTCCTCACGTCAAATATTTTATTTGCCATTTTGTAACTGGATCGAACCTTTTCGATGATTTTAATCCTACTACCGCCAATCGAAACCAGTTGATCTTTCTCTTTTTATCGAACCTGATGGTGCGTGAGCATCCTTTGAATTATGCAAAAATCAATGAATTTAGACCGGAAACTAAGAAACGCTATTCGAACTGTGTCAAAATTAATGAACAATAGGCACAAAAAATATTTCATCTTTCACTTCAATTCAATTCAATTCGATGATTTATTTTACGGCTGAAGTGATAAAATAATCGTGCTCCCCTTAATATTATATTGCAATAACTATTGCCAAGAGTGTTATTGATATTAATAATGACGCGTTATAAATTATGCTCCTACTAAAAATAATGTACAAACAATTATTCTGATTACAAACTATCAAAATATGAGTCAAGTGTCAATCTCATTTTATGAATGTCACATCCTTTTAACATTTTTATCTCACCTCATAGCACAATTATATGCAACTGGATATTTTTATGCTGCAAATTGAAAAAATAAAAAATAAATAAATAAAAGACGCGCACCACAGCAAAAGCCCAAACAAGAAATTTGCAACGAACACCAATACCGCATAAAAACGTGTTTACTTTTTATTTTATGTACAATTACCTTGTGCTGAGGAACCAAAGACAAATAAAATAACGTAAGACGGAGGTTTAAAATAAATCGAGTACTAAGGAATTTGCAACGTATTGAGGATTGTGTGTTTCACACGATGATGCCACGCTCCTTTCTCCATTCGTCTTTTTCACATCTTTAATCTCTGTGACTATCTATCTGTTCTCTCCCCCGCCCCCCTCCATTCACCGTCACACAACTCTTATTCGCTGTCCAAGTAGATAAGTGTCAAAGTCTGTCCTCTGCTGGCCGAACTTTTTTGTCACTCGATCGCAACCATGGCATCGTGGAATGCGCTGAGAGACTTTGCGGTTTTCCAACCTTCATAAGTCAACGGTCTTGATGCACTCTTTGATGGAGTTTCAGCGACTAAATTTTCAAAAACTTTTTAAATAAATTATTCGATAATAATTAAACGATTGCGATATTTAATATTACCAAATTAATTTCTCATTCAATGTTCATTGAATTACAATCATTAAAATCGAACTTTCATTGCCCATTAATATACGCAAGGTAATATTAATATTAATAAACTTTATACTAACGTACATTGTTATTGAGACGTTAAATTGCTTTTTAAAATATTTATAATTAATCGTTAATATTTTATCTGATATTTATAAAGGGACGGGCAGCTAATAAATAAATCTGTTCATCTTAATTCAAGATGAAGAATTATTAAAAGACTATGGTTAATAGGAATTTTCAATACATACACTCTTCATATTTTATTGCTAACTCTTTCGTTCATTTTTAAAGATAATAAATAAAATACGAATTTTAGTATGATACACGTAGGTACGTTGTTCGCAAAGTTAAATTGAGCTTCTAATAGTTGTTTATAATGTTTAATTTATAATGTAATATCGATAATAAATGAAACGAATCACTTATATAAGAATTCTATGCAATGCTAATTATTGTTAATGCATAAGTTGAAAAGATTCTAATAAAAAGCTACGAATACAGTCGAGAAGTATTTGTGTGATTAGCTGAAAAAAAATTACTAATACTGGTATTGATTAAGTATTGATGATATTTGCATGGATTCTTAAAAAAAAAAATATATATATATATAATTCAAGCAAATTAATAATTTAAATTTTGTACGTGTTGGAAGGAAGCTTTTGGAATATTTTCTGTTCGCTCGATTAACGATATTTCAATATATTTTTAAAGTCCGAATGTCTTGAATGAAAAACTCAAGCAAAAACTAAAATATTATTCGGAATGTTTCATGTTTTTAGCTCAAACATTGTAAATTAGTTACCATAAAATTGTAGCACCTGCATTTATGAAGCAAATTTCCGATTTCATAATAGCAATTGAGTGCATTAAAAATCAAGCTGAACGCTTTTATAAATATTAGCTGCAATTGTGAATAAGTAATTTATGAGGAAATTGCTCGTTACGGCAGGGAAAATAGAGAAATTCTCACGCAAAAGGGCCCGCAGCCCATCAACGTCGCGTCGCCTCGCCTCGCGCACTACATTAAACCTAGGGGGAGTCGAGAACTCGACACCCGCGGGCGCGTTCCTGTCGAAGCGACTTTACGCAACCGAGACCCGCGGTAGGACCTCTCGCTTCCACGGACTCGGAGTCATTCTCATTTCAAAGGATTTGCCCAGCCAGCCACGCAGCTGTAACACAATCGTAGCCTCGCCTTTCTGCTTTCTTTTTTCACGCTACTCAACGGCTTTTCCTTTTTCTGGATTTTGAAAAGGCACTGAGGCCGCGGCGATTGGCACGATTGGAATTTTAACCGATGAAGGATGCTATGAAGGATCGACGCGATGCAGTTTTGTCGCCGGCGGCTCGCGCCAGTTACAACGCCCTGGGAATCGTTTCCATTTTATTCTTACGCATTGTCTATTCTTGAATTTTATCTCACGTGCACTCGAGCGAGCTATTGTCGACGACGGCGTGAAAATTATTCGCGTTATGCTTATGTAAACCGGCTTATATTCTATTGTGGGACTTTATTTGCTATTTAATGTAAATAAACTCTCCGTACGACTTGCCACACAATTTATATAGATTAAATTGTACAAGTAATAACATAAGCTAAGTAATTATTTACAGTGTGAAAACTGAAATATAACATCAATTATATGCTAGACGATACCTACTGATAATTTTATGTTGTTGTTTCTCTTCGTCGTCGTCGTCGTCGTCGTCGTCGTCGTCGTCGTCTATTGTTAATGTGTTGTTATTGTTGATGGTTGTGGTATCTTTTATCTTGTCATTATCACCGCCTATGGTCTTAATTATTATTATTGCCGCTGTTGTAGTTGCTGTTGTAGTTGCTGCTGTTGTTGTTGTTGTTGTTGTTGTTGTTGTTGATATTGTGATTATCGCTGTGTTTGTTTTACTCGTCGTAGTCAGCATCATCAACGTCCTCGTCCATAATGAAGCGATACAATTTCAAATTTTAAATCGCACAATAGGGTATTATGTGCTTGTACTGAATATACTTTGCTCGGAGTCTTAAAAGTGATTTCCGTTTATTTTTAAATGAATTTTGCTTTTACTCTTTTGATCCTTATCAGCCCCTTAGTATTGCAACAACAAGCATAATTATACGCACTAAAGCACTGAAAATTAACGATTTGTATGTAAAGAACAAAAATCTGAGATTTCCTTAGGTATTGAGCGGATCAAAATATAAGCGAATAACCTTCTATTACCTTTTTTTCAAGTAGCTCGATTCTTACTCGGAGGATAATTGTCGAAATGTAAATTAATTTGTCCCAATAATGTTATGGAAAGGACTTAGTCATCGAATAAATTGATGTCCGTACTCGAGGAAGTGTTGGTTCAAGCGAATTAATCAATCGTCGATTAACTAACGCATCGAGTAATATTAACGATGACGATTGCGACTGACCATTACGTCAACGGCAACGGCATTCTCAAAATAATTTCGCAATAACTGCTCCCCGCTCCCAAAAATAACGTCCTTCAGGCCCTCTCAATCCCTCTCCCAATCGCACGAGGCTGCAATCGATGTCTTGCCGAGTGAGCCCCAGAGCGACATTAGATACCTGTAAACAAGCCATTAGTCGACCTCTCGCAGGACGTCGCATTCGCCAGCCCCGGCGGTTCTTTATAGAGTCGAGGGAGCCGGACGCCGTACTCCCGAACCGGAAGTCGGACACGCGCGCAATAGATCGACAGACCCTTTTTCCTCTTGTAGGAGGCTGAGCTGCCGCTGGCCGAAGTTCAAAGCCCCCGCGAATGCTCCCTTCGACTCATTGAGGCTGACGCTTTTCAAAGGCTTCTTCTAGCTTTTTCCGCCCGCGCCACTGTCCTCCCCCCCCCTCCCGCCGCCATTTCAGGTCCGTAATCGTCACTCCTCCACCCACCCGCCATCGTGCAACTCCTTCATCTAACTCTCCCTCTCCTCTCCCATTTATCTCCCCTTCTCTCTCTCTCTCTCTCTCTCTCTCTCTCTCTCTCTCT
>NW_011948413.1:10861704-10865537 GCF_000503995.2 Ceratosolen solmsi marchali
GGCATTCCGCGGCACACGCGAGGAGCCCTTTCTCGAGTGCACGTCGTTGACCGGGCCTCGAGAGCATTCCCATGGCTCCTCTTTTTTCGGCTTTCAATGACCTTAGGCTCGACGATTCGATTTGGTCGCATTGATTCGCCTCTTGTTGCTACTGCCACCGCTTCACAAAGCCAGAGCGTAAGTGCCATACGTGAGCTTTCGCGCAGTTATCCTCCGCCCGCTTTATCCGGGCTTTCCGAAAGTCCTTGCAAGGTGGTAGTCCTTTGTCGCGTGGTTACGCGGGAAACTTGGACGAGTTGGGGTATGGGCTCGAGGACCTTGGCGAGTGAGTCCCCGAATGCTCTGGGCCCGGGATGTCGCCCGCAACACGGCGATTATTAGATTAAGAAAGAGGGGAAGGCGATAGTTCGGGGCTCGTAACACTTTCACGGCTCGTTGCGCTCGTAATAAATTTCACGTGTCTGTCCGGGGTTTATGCACTGTGAAAAAGGGCCGCTTCTTTCGTCTCGTACTTTAACGCTGCGCAGTTTCAACGACTCGTTGCCGCCTTGTGCCCGACGTTTATTTCCTTCCGGATAGCTTTGCTATTGCTTCTTCACTCGATTTTATAAATGTGGTTGGGCTTGATTAACAGCCGAATGTATTTTCACAATTATTTCTACGTGTCGCGATGAAAAGCGGTTTATATAAAAGTGCGCGTAGTTAATACAATGAATGTACGTATAATTTTTTACCGATCCATTCGTCACATACCGATCCATTACCTATCAAATGGAGATAAATATTGGCACGACATAAAGTACGTAAATTTTCATACCTCCGAAAGCAAAGAAATTAATCTTCAAATAATTTTCAACCTAATGATGTAAGGTGTACCTTAAGGTGATTTAATTAATTAATTAATTAATTAATTAATTAATTAAGCTAATAATAATAAAACAATGGGGATATAGAAATAATCACGACGTACTGTAAACTCAGTTAAATACAATAATAAGAACATGGAATAATCAGGCCCGGATTAAAGTAGTAAATGACTAGAACAATATTTGTTCGACAAATAACATAGAATTATCGAAATAAAAATGGTAAATTTCATAAGAATAACTCTAATATTTACTTTACTTAACTTAAATCCGTTATCAAAATTTTCTTTAACATTTAATGCTTTTAGCATAAATTAATTTTGTATACATATATTTCTGACGTGGGAGTTGAAATTATTCACTTCGATGAACTGATATTATTTAAGTCTGTTAGAACTCGGCAACGCGTTCAACCTTCTTTTGTAAAAGTATCTGAATATTTTTGTATAAAGCAGAGCGAAACTTGTCTTTTCGAGTCGCCTTTGTAAACGCCGTGTGATCTCTCCAAGGAGATGCAACGGTAAAGAAAAGGAAATACGTACTTCTCGTTCCCTAAGACTTCGAATGGACCAATAATTTGCAAGCGACTGGATTTCACGCGATCACGTGTTTCTTCATTCTTCGTTGTATGAAAGAGCCTATTTAGAAAATAGATTTTTTCCTACGTTAAATGTAAATTTCTCGAGTCACACGAGATTTAGTTACAAGGCAGCTTTTCGCAAACAGAACAACAAAAAACAGACTCGTATTATATTTAAAGACGAAGCTTTACTCCACATTTAACAAATCTTTTCACAAATTTGTCCTCGCTAGGAGTATGTATGCGAGAATTTATCAGAAGATTATTCTGCTTCCTACCAGATACATTGACTCGAATTATTAAGCGGGTTAATTAAAAAATGAAGTAATAAAAAAATCCACCATAAATTAGAAAGGTTATTACATCCTAAACGATGTTATCGTACTTAAAAGAATAAAGCGAAGTAAGTATTTTTACAACCTATTGGTATTTGGAATAAATGGTAAAGGAAATCGTTTAGCGAATATCGATTTTCACGGAGCGATATCTCATAAATATCTCATTCTAGTCACTTATGTCCCGGGGCCCCATCGTCACTAAAAATTATCACACGACACACGAGATAATACGGATAGAATGACGATAAGCAGCAATGGCACGTAATAATAAGTAAGCAGCACCCCTCGAAGTACAAATGCCCTACGACGAATCCCTCGAAATTTTACGATCGCTCCTGTGCATGCGCACACGTATGCGTGCACTGGTGCCTTATAACGAAGCGCCTCGGGTGCGAAGTCAGTGCGTAAGTGCGAGACGCTGAACTTTAATTGAGGTTGATGAGGGAGGCGCTCGTATAGGTCCGGAATTCAATGCCGAGAGACGTTGTTTTTTTTCTTTGGTGCCTCTCTGTCTTTCTTATACGGAGGGCCACGAGTCGTTCGCCTATGCGCATCCGTCGAGCGGAAAATCGAATCCGATCGATTGATCTCATAAGGCATAATTAATCCTATTTGCCATAGTCGCTCGAAATTACATGTCTTTATTATGCAATTAAACGGACGATTATTGAGGAGTTTTGCGCCTCATTCGAGTGGCTAACAATCGTATATCGATCGTTTCATTTTATTTCTTGAAAGTTACAGAGCACAGAGAGGTTATAAAAGAAAAAAAAAAATATCGCATCTATTAGCTGGAATTTGTTTATTATAGTGGCCGGTGCGATTGTCCGTAAACGCGAATGGTCACTCATCTATTTTCTTGTATTACAAGTCTAAGAATGTTGGTGCAATGATTGATTCAAATTTTTTGGATTTTATAACATCGGAAGCTGACTTTCGCGGTTAGAACATGAAAAGGATAATTCGTCGAGTCGGGCATTGGCTATCGATCTCCTGACACTTGCATTCCGATATATCAAAGAGAATAAAATTAAATGCACATTACGTATAAAGTCCGACCAACAGGCGATTCAACTATTTAAGGCGACATCGACGTTGTATTTTCACAAATATTTCATTAATTCTCAATGCACACAGGGCATAACAAACTCCCGCCTTTCTCATATTAAAACAATTGAAAGCAGCCAGCAAAGACATCGTTGGCAATTCGGATCGGCGTCCGGTCAATTGGATCAATAATCGCGAGCAATTCGCAACGAGTACACTGTACCTTACTTTTTTTTCTCCCTCTCTTCGTGCACGAGCGCGTCGTCTAATGCCTTCTTCGTGCGCATGTGCTTATCGCCCGGCCAAGGTGTCCGTATCGTTCTCCTCTCCTTTCTTCGCCGCGGCATTCCACAGCGCCACTGGCAACAACAACAACAACAGCGTCGGCGTCGGCGTCGCCAGTTGCAGCAGTAACAGTCTCGAGGGCTATCAAACGAGACTTTTGTGTGTACGCCGAGAGTAGCGCGAGCCTCGGGATCTCGTCCAGTGAATGAAGCCGTATACACGAGCAGTTTCGATAATCGAGTTGTCAGCATCCTGTCTTACGCGACGCGACGACGGGAGAAAGAGAGGAGACAACACGAGTGTCGGACGCGGGCCGAGAAGTAGTTAGTGCCTGAAAAGTCGCGGGGAGTCACTTGTCTGGGCTTGAGAAATTTTTGCTTTCATCGCGCCGCCGCGGGAAGCTGATGATACTAGGATTAGTCACGGGCTCGGGCGCTGTCGTTGCTTTTACGGAGAAATTGTCGTTGCGTGAACTTTGATACGAGACGAAAAACTTGCCTGCTACGTGAATCCGAGGCCGCCGCTGGCGAGATTGTCGGGGGATAAAGAAAGATTTGCTTGCTCGTTGGCGTTTTCGAATTGTTGACTAATGGACGCGGAATGGTTTTTATGAACACTGCGGGGATATTTATGTCCGTCAATATTTCTCCCTCCGTCGTCGCTCATTTCATCGCCGCGATTTTTCACGAGGAAACTATAAGCCTCCATTGACACTTT
>NW_011948413.1:10865636-10866794 GCF_000503995.2 Ceratosolen solmsi marchali
TTCTTTCCCTAAATAGCTGCGAGATAGGAAGTTACGGGATTCCTCTAGCTTTGAATCCTTTATCGCATGAGCTTCTTTAGCATGGAGTAAAAATTATTATTTTGATTGTGAGCAATTATTACAGAATATACATTGTGATTAATACGAGATTGGCATCAGGTTGCGCGCCACTCAAATCGACACTTAAAAGTTCCGGCAGGCAATTAATGAAATTTTGCTCAATGATTTTTTCTTAAATACACGATTGGACGAAAAGAATAATCGACGAGCCGTTCCGACGTGAAGGCACAATTGTCAATCAAGATTAATAGATCGCGTTGTCAAGCGCCTAGCGAAACCTAATCGATTATTAGCCAATATTATTCGATATCTATGGATGCTCTGCTAGAAAATTTTCTACAACTAATTGATTATTTATTAGACTAAGAAATTGATTAATAGGTGATAAACTTTTCTACTAATTTCCAAGCGTAAATACAAGAAAAAAGAGAAAACAATGTCGGGGGGGGGGGCTGTTATAGGTGCGTTAATGTATGTAGTATTAGTTTAGAACAAAATTGAAAATAATAAAGATTTTTTGTGTACACTTGAGAAAATGTAAAGTAAAATCTATTGATAAGATATCGCCCTAAGATGCGGCAGGATAATTATTATATTTTTTTTTTATCAATTTTTCCCGTTACGTTACGTATCAGCTTAACCCCTCGCAGTGTCAACCAATACCCAATCTGTCCAACTTAATAGCTCGAATGGTCCAAAATTCCAAACTGATATTCGCTCACGATCGCTCAAGGTCTCGGAAACAGTAAATATTTTATCGATTCGTAACCCTCTTAGAATGTTTCGCCAAAAATAAAACTAACAGAACAAAAACAGACTCGATCTTCGCGGTCCTAAGCTCTCGTGAACCAAGTGAATACGAGTCGAGGATCTTGCAAAGTTTTCTGCGGTCCCTTCGCGATATTGCGTGCGGCACAATCATGAGGTACGGTTTGAGGAATACCTCCCTGCTCGGGTGAGACGTCGTCCCGCCATCTCGCCAACCTCCTTCTCCTATACGCGTTCAACATTCTTGCTTCACTCTCTTTCTCTTTGCCTCACTCCTACTGCCGCCACCACCGCCACCATCGCCACCATCGCCAGCCCCCCCCCCCCCCC
>NW_011948413.1:10866824-10902483 GCF_000503995.2 Ceratosolen solmsi marchali
TCTCTTTTGCTCTCCTCTCCCCTTCTCCACCTTCACCGCCGGCACTCGTCCTCCTTGTCCTCTTCTATCCCATTGAGAGAGGCATAATAACCGTGCAGTTTCCCAGCGCGTCTTCAATGGGCGAAGATTGCATGTTACAAGACCTCGGACCGGTCCTCCTTCTTCTTCTCTTCTTTCTCTTTCTCTTACGCGGGCTTTTTACCATCTTCCTCACTCTTTCTCTTTCTCCTTGTTCTTTGCTCTTTTTCGTCTGCAACGTCCCATCCCCTCTTTTACTCGCTCTCTCTCTCTCTCTCTCTCTCTCTATCTATCTCTCTATCTATCTATCTCTCTATCTATCTCTCACTCTCACTCTCACTCTCACTCACTCACTCTCCCACTCTCCCAGTCATCCTATCTCCCACTCTCGCTAAATCCTTCTATTTTCTTTGTGTTACGAAGGCTTCGTACTGTTCAATCTGAAAAAAGATTCATGAATAATGCAAATATTTTTTGTTTGCTTTTAAACTGATTAAAAGCTTTTTATTAGTGACAAGCCGTATTATTATTATTAATATTTTTCTTAATTTTTTTTTTTTTTTTTTTTTTTTGCATCATTACATATTGAGATCATTTAGTAATCGTCGTAAGAACAATAAATCAATAATTCAAATAGTAACGAGTGTGCTGAGACATTGATGAGCAACGAAACATTAACACTAAATTTTTCCATATTTTTAAATAAAAATTTATAAATTTTCATAGACCATGACTGCCTGCAAGTAACTCGAATTTATATATTTGATTCTCACAAATTATATAGATTTTTATTATTGATTGTAAGAACGTTGGGTGATTTGAATGCACAAATCAACATCATTTCAAATTGTACGTGTATATCATGATGAAATAATGCAAATGTACATATTAAAAATTTAAGCATTCGCCATCAAAGTTACATCTTCGCGAGTGAAGTACAGAAAAACTTTCTACTTCCGACAATATTTCGCCGACCTAACTAAGCCTCAGCATTTCAATTAAATAATTACTTTAATTACATAAAATCATCCAATTACACAATCTCCCCGTTTAATAACAAAAGCAGCCTCCTTGGCTTTCGCCCCTTTAAAAAATCGTCTTTTTCAAAATCCCACGATAAAAAGTACGTGGGTCTCCTCTACCTCCGCGTTTCTCATTAAGCGTATGGACTAGTCCTTTTCATGTCTATCGCACGTTCCCGTACCCGGTTCCACCTCGACCTCCTGCGCTCACCGTCCTCGTGGGGAAGAGGACGCCGAGCATGTCGAGCCTCCTACTACGCAAAGCGCAACCGCGAGCTACCAGCAGCTTCTTCGAGTAATCGGAAACTTCATTCTCCTTCGCCGGACGCTTCCACGAACAGCGCTATCCCAAATTATACGTTTTAGTAGCGTCCCGCACGATTGTTATGCGCGCAAGAGGAAAAAGAAAAATAATAAAGTAGGCGCTCCGAGAGTTATATTATAGATTGTCGGGAGGGTGCGCGGGCAAAGAGCTACGATTGGAAAACGACGAGGGATATATATCTGTCACGGGAAATTAATAATATTGTGAAAGATAATCGATGGTACTGAGAATCCGGGAATTATTAATTTACAAAGGTATCGAAGGAGGAAAGTGAAACGAGATACACGATTGAGTAGTGTTCAACCGCGCCGTAATATTTCGTTCGAAAGATTTTTCTGTAATAAATAGTAATTCGATTATTGCCGATCGTCCTTCAATTTTTCTCCATCAGCCGTAATTCCTTCGGCGTAGAAAAAATGTCTATTATGATTATCGTAACTTCATTCAGCGTATTTAACAATGTAGATTAATAATTATAATCGATCGGCTGTGCTCGAAGATTAAATTAATTATTTACCGATTTTCCAGCTAATTCATAATTATGCACGCGTAATCATATATATATATATATATATATATATATATATATATATATATATATATAAGGAATAATAATAATAATATTAATTATATATTAATATATCAGTTACTACTGATGCTCAAACGAGACTTGATAGTTACAACGAACGATTTACAGCCAAATCAAGAGGGAAAAATGAAAAATAAAAAAAGAAAAAAGAAAAAAGAAAAATGAAATGAAAATAAAGTGAAAAAATTGATAATTTTTTCATTTCTCCCGTTCTACTATAGCGTTATAAGCAAATAATAGTTGCATTATTCACGATGCCTCGGTTAAAAAAGAAATTTTTAAATTTAAACAATTAAGCTTAAATTATTTAAATCCTTTTGTAATAAGCAGTAGCGTCAAGTGCCATTTTGTCCAATGAATCGCATTTCATAAATTACACGGGACCTCTGGGTAGGCAAATTTTGATTAACTATTTCGCCTTCCCGAATAGATTTGTTCAACCATATTAGCGCCGATATTTAAGTGGGTCTTATCGTTTATTTTCATCGTAAATAACGCCCGAATCTAAGCACTTAGCTAATCTTTTGTAGTAAAGTCGCGATCCATCCATCCATCCATCCATCCCCATTTCGGAGTTGATAGCCTTCGAGCGGTAAGTCTATAAAAACGGCCTCATTACGACTCATCGGGATGTTGTCGCAAGCCACTTTGAGCCTTGGCACGACCATCCATCTTGGCGATTATATCCGATAAAACGAGCCGTTCCTTCTGTGTTTTTCCACGGCAATGCCCCACAGCGATGCGCGTGAAAAATAATACAAAATGCCGCGCGACGACAATGTCATGGACAGTGATGTCGTACCAGTAATTTGACGGCTCTTTCCTCCATCTTCGTCGTTATTCTCTTTCCTTTGTGCAATTATCTGTGGCTCGGCGCTTCCACGCATTAAGCCTCCTCTTCTCGAAGCCATTAGGTATATCTTTGACAAGACCTACGAGTATTCGTTGAAGAATAAGACCAAGTCAACAACCGCGTACCGCTTGCTAGGAAGTTTCAATTTCAATTCCAATGTAAAATTTACTACGCTCCGCCTTCAAGATGGATAATCTATCGGAGGCCTTTAATGCTGCATCTAACAAATCCTAATAATCGAAATGATCGAACGAAAAAAAAATCGAGCAATGATAACTTGAAGCATTTCGTTGCAGCGCCATTACGCCATAAAATATTTTACGGGAAATTAAATTATGTCCGGCGAGACTCATTATTATTATTTATCCCATTATGCATCGAGGCAACCGGTATTCTCGTCCCCGTACTGCTTCATAGAATGTAAACTAGTGCCTTTTACCCCCTGGCATCGATAATACGTTTCGAGCTTCCCCCTTACCCCCTTACCCCGTACCCCTCCACCAACCAACGTGTTATGGGCCCGCATATTTCTAACCAACACGACTGAGAGCAACTTCTGCCCACGCGATAAATCGTCGTCGTTCGCATCGTCGACGCAATGCCGCCAAGTTAGCCAATGCTATCCCCGGTTCGATAAAAACAACAACGAATCAAAACAAAACAAAACAAAACATAATAATGAATAAAAATAAAAAAAAAACAACCAACCAGGAAGAAACGACAGTGCGACGTATCTCTAGACTCGGTGCTTGGTTGTTGGCTCGCGGCTCCTCCGACGTGCCACCGTTGACCAAAACCGGCAACCTGCCCTCCCGTCCTTAGACTCTCGGTGACGAAGCGCAGCCTAGATATGTCGCCGGAGCTGCGCGATTCCGCCGTGACATGCCTCTCGTGCAGTGAAGGGAGAGCGATGGAGGGACTGAGGAGCGCGCAAGGTGAACGTCCACGCGAAATGCTGCCTTGGGGATCGATACCTCGCGGTCCCATATCGTCCAGGTCGAGCGACATCGGAATTGACTTTTCCATCCGCTCCCAGGCTTCGGCGGTACGGGACGATCGACATCCGAACGAACAGACGTGCACCGCTAGGACAATCTTTTGGAGAAGCGGCCCATTCGAGCGGACACGTGACCCTGACTCGTGTCTCGCGTCAAGGAAGTTTCCCGCTACCTATCGACTCGCTTACCCGATTGTCCGGGCGGGCGCTCGCAACCCCGAGAGAGACAACGTCCGGTCGAGTCGCGGATAAATTGTCGCGCTATTCGTGACCGGCAAAGCGCGACAATCGAGGCGCGAGACGTCGTCCTTCGACTCTCGTCTCGTCTTCCATGCCCGGGGCTCAGGTTCTCGAGTTCGGTACCACCTATAAAGTAGCCAGCGGTCCCTCCCTGGATTTCAGGAGGGGTCTACCTTCCCCGCACGCCCCCGCGCCACGAATAATAATGGGCCCGCGCGACAATGTGCCCCTGAGGGGGCAGGTAACCCAAGCTTCGGCTTGCCCGCTCTACCCGCCAAGACACAATACGCGAGCCTCTTCTCAATTCTCCCCACCACGATCTTCTCTCGTCCTCCCCCTTCCCTCTCGACGAACCCCCCTCACCAAGCCATTTCGCTCAATTCTCTCCTCTCCGCGGCGACCTTCGAGGATGCGCGCGCTCGTCGTTTCCTCCGAGGCGATGCACATGGCGTGTCGGCCCCTCTTTCACCTTCCGTGGCCCGGCCCCCGTCACGTCGTCGGATGCTTCGAGGGTGCGCTTTATTTCCCGACGTCCGCCGGAAGAGATGCGCCAGGAGGTTCGACGACGCCGCAGGTCTGCCACCGCGTATTAGGTGGATCAATATGGCGAGGAAATCGGCGCTCGAGTGCGACCGGTTCAGCCCTCTTTAGGCGATACAGTTATGTGCTGTACGGTAAATATCCCAGTGCTTTGGCACAATGTGGCCTTACCTTTAGATATTAATTGTGCACGTTGTGCGGCAGCGTTTGGTTTACTCGTGTTCTGGAAAGTTTTGGATTTTACGGATATTTTTTTTTTTTGTTTTTTTTTTGTTTTTTTTTTTTTTGTTTGTTCACGGATTAGTCAGGGCAGTTGCGTGACGATAATTCATCATTGCCAATTTTGTTAATCAGTTGACGACTATTCGCCGGAGACGATAGAAGTCGCCGGGTTGTGGTCGCGATTAGTTGTTGGTGGGAGGGGAGGAGAGTGGAGGACAAGACGGAGAAAGTTAAGGATCAAATGCGTCGCATTTTCCGTTCGATTTCGTAGCCTTGTTTTTCTTCGTTTCGGTTTTGGGGCGAGAAAGGACGGCTGTGCATTTCGGAGCGCCGGTCGAAAACCGAGCGCGGGCCCACCCAGGCAGAATATCCTGGTGCCGGGCGCTTCTGCGTGAGAGAAATATAGGCGAAACTCGTCATCCTCGGGTATAGCGTTACACTCAGCGGCTCCTCTCTTTTTCCCTCCCGTTCCACGCTGTGGGAACGAAAAAGATACTGGGGGCCGCATCGCCGTCTGCATATATCGTGTGTGAACCGGACTTGTCAATGCTCGCCTTCTAACTCGCTCCTTTTCTTTCTGACGACGTCTCGTGGATTTTTTGCTGCATGAAAGCCTTCGCGATGAATAAAACGTCAATGACGATTGTTTAGATGTATGCGTTTAATGCTACGGGTAATGTGTTATTGTTTTATCAGTTGGATCAGTGGCGCTGGAACGACGCGTAAAACAAGATTCGAGCGTGTAGTGCGTACTTTGTTTAACCGCGGCGTTCGACGTTTTGTTGTCCGAGCCTTTCGAGCCCTTGGCTCTTCTTAATTTATTTTCTCTTCTAAAATCGTCTGGTTCTTACCGTTTGCCGAAAGCACGACTTTTTATAGAAATAATAACGGTCGAGTGAGTTCTTCCCCAAGCTTTTTAAGGATTATTTGGGCGTCGAAACTTCCATCTTTTTTCTTTTTCTTTTTTTTTTTTTTTTTTTTTTTTTTTTTTTTTTTTTTTTTTTTTTTTTTTTTTTTTTTTTTTTTTTTTTTAACTAAAAGAAACACACGATAGTCATGCTCGTCGTGTACAAGTATATTCTATGAAATACCATTTGATAATAATGATTATTTTAGACATCGTATAATCTCGATAGTAGTATGGAAATTTCATCAAAGATCGTAAAAAGCGGAGAGAAAAAATTACAATTCTTTTTGTATGCTATTAATTATTTACCATCAAGCATTTACATAATTATTACAACTAGATTTTGCGATGATTTCATGTCGCCATTAAGTCGTCCGTCCTAGTTTACAGGAGACTTAAAATGTGTAATGCTTTCAGTGCCTGACTTTCACATCAATACTAAAAAGTAACAAACGCAAACATATACGCGCGCGTGCGCGCGCGTATACATATGCATATATTATGTATATAGGTATATACGTGTATAGTAGCAGCAAACAAAGATAAAACCTCGCCGAGTCGCACGGAGTGGGGCATCGGGCTTCGGGACACTGTAAAGAAAGCAGAAATAAAGAAAAGGACGCAAAAAGCGTAGACGTCGTCTCGAGAGCCATGTGGACAGAACATTCACTTGTTGTACTTTAGAACCGACGCACGTGTGACTTTTCTCGCCGCATTTTTTCTCCTCCTGTTTTATTCGTTTTTCATATTACATACGCTCGCGCGCGCACACACACACGCACACAAACGCAAACACACAAACATACAAACAAACACAAACACACACAAACACACACAAACACAAACACAAACACAAGCACACACAAATACAAACACAAACACGCAGAGAGAGAGATAGAGAGAGAGAGAGAGAGAGAGAGAGAGAGAGAGAGCGAGGCCGCCGCATAAATCGCATAATTTTTTAAGTAACATATGAAGTAACGATGTCGCCTGTTTTCATTTTGTACGCATTTATATTCGATTTGCTCTTTCATAGGCCATAATGCATGTAGCCATAGGGAAGGGAGGCGAAGAGAAAGGATGCGTGAAGCATCTTAGTAATAATTAGTTTCATAATGGCATCTTTAAATTTGAATACACGTTTATTTGAGCGCAAGTGTTAGTAATGCACTGCGCACTCTAATTTCTTACACCTTTGTAAAAATACTTCATCTCTAATGCTCGTTAAGGCCCCGTATTCTCGGGGAAGAGTGGCGAGTGGGTGGGTACGGGGAGCTGGGGATAGAGGATAAAGTAAAATACGGGTATTTTAAATATAGAGTAATCGTAAAAATGAAGTTAATCGAGCCACCGGTGAAAAGGTAATCGCCCCGCGTTGATGAAAGCTGCTCGTTTTAACAATGAAGGTGCATCGCATCGCGGCACCAGAACCCAAACGACGAACGAGCTCGTTGAAAAGCTGCTGAACAAGGAGGCAAACGACGCTCGCGCTTCGTCATACCCAAGTATCGTAGGAATTAGAGAGCAACGGGGCAAAATAGATGCGGCTGAGTACATAAATCAATCTTAGCTAGTAGACTTGGCGAGTAGTAGAACTTCGCTCGCCCGACCGCGGTGGTAGTCAGGATCCCGTTATGGGAACGAGAAGCAGCGGCAGCACGCGAGTGTTACCCACGTTCGCTTGGGCTCCGCGATTATTCGCTCCCTTTTGTTGGCTGCATTTCGTTTTTGCAGACTCTGCCGGCCATTGGCGAGATAGCTTTGAAAAGGCGAGCCATTGCCACACAATTTCGCAATTTTATCTGATTTACGCGAGAGCCTACCATTCGGTGAATTCTAATTGTTTCGTGCATTCACGGGGGCTTTCGAGAAAAACCAAGAAGCGATCGCTTATTATTACTCTTCATCTTCTTCTTCTTCTTCCATTTCTTTTTTTTTTCGTTTTTTTTTTGTTTTTTTTTTTTTGTTTTTTGAGTAAGCCGCAGGAATTATTTCCTCTTTATTAAATATTGTGTGTGAGTTTGGGCGCTCGACGGAGGAGCCGAGCTGCTTTCGGTCAATAGAAAGGCTTAATTATATTATGTATTATCGTATGGAAGTATTTATGCCTAAAGAGCCCGTTGGGATATAATTTTATAATTTTGATAATTCTAACATGCAAATCCTTAAATGTCAATATGAATTTAATATTTAGTTGAAAATATTTTCAATTCACCACACGAGCAATTACTTCAGACGCTATGGAATATTTGCACGAAAGGCTTTTACTTTCATTTTAACGATTCCGAGATGTCGAGAGCTAGCGTCGTACAATGCAACTTGTCGATATGTATATTTTTATACTTGAGAATAGTGGCTGAAAAACAAAATGCTGAAAACCATAATGCACGCGGACGAGTGGCTAAACATACAGATATAGTGAAATAAAATTCCTTCTGGTTAAGAGGTCGAGAGGCCAATAAGGGATAAAGCCTAAAAAGCCTGATGCGATCTCATCGAAAAAGAGCATCGGCCGTTTCTTTCTCAAAATGAAGGGTTTGCATTCACAACCCGAAGCGAGACAAAAAATGAAAAAATCTTCAGCCGGTTAGTCGCTAGCCGCTAGGTAAACAGCTCGCAGCCGCCGAGCATCTGAAAAAATCGCGATCTGGCCTCGAGCCCCCACAATATCATTGTTAAAGCTCCGTCTCTTCACTTTCTCTTTCTTTTCCTTCCTCTCGAGCGAATGACACCGAGGGATTCCGGCTGGATCTCGTCTTCCTCGTTTCGGCCTCTCTTTTTTCCGCGCGCGCCGACCGTTTAGTTTGCCGAGGGCAAAGCGGGGGCGAACAATGACGTCCTCTACCTACCACACCACTTCAAGTCTACGTGAATGCGAGATCGATGGTTTATTGCTGCTACTTCTGTTGCTGCTACTTCTGTTGCTGCTGATGTTGCTTCTGTCGCTGTTGCTGCTGCTGCTGCTGTTGCTACGACCACCGAAGCCGGCCGCTCGTAAATGATCTTTTTCAGCTCTTGCGAGCAATGTGAAATGGCCTTAGGCCCGTGGCTCCGTACGTATCTTAGTACGCTAGAATTTCCCGTGAGCTCCCGAGAGATTCTACGTCTCGCTTCTTTTACGTAATGCCATCTTGCGTGTCTCGACCTGCATCATACCATCTAATTTTACGAATTCCTCAGAGGATGATCCCTCTTAGTTTTTCTTCTCTGGACGCCCTCCTTCTTCTCCACCGCCCTACCTCGCCATCGTCCAAATAATCGTTTAAAGGAATATAAGAGGTGGACGTTTCGTTGACCCCTCGATTGCTGATTGTAACTTATGTATCTGTGTGCGCGCGTATATGTTTTGTGCGTTGTGTGTGTGTGTGTGTGTGTGTGTATGTGTGTGTGCGTGCGCGCGCGTATGTGTGTATTGTGTATGAACGACGATGAAGATAAATGTTGTATTGATAAAATTGTGAGGGGAATAGTTTAATTATGTCGGCTCGCAGGATGCTGATTGATGCTTTGTGAATGAAAAATGAGCCTCTCGTTAATAATGCTGTTTTTCTAGATTTTATAAAATGTTTTTATTACTTAGACGCAGATTTGTTAACATGGGATTGCGACTGTAGCTGCCTACTTTTGTTTGCTCCATTCAAGACTACAACTTTGACAAATCTATTTTTTAATATATTGTTTCTCTTTAAAGTCTTACTTTTCACCGATATATATATATATATATATATATATTTTTTTTTTTTTATATCCGATATATTTTGAGTAGAGCATAACGGGAAGTCACTTGAAGTCGCACAGTTCACATGTCACGCAATGCGAAAAAAAAAAGAAATTCGTCACATAAAAATTCTTTTGTCTCCCTCGAGCTTTATCTATCTTCATCTTACTACTTCTTTTACCGTCGCGGAATAACTAAAGGCGACAATACACTAAGAATTAAAAATAAGAGTAGAGCGATGGAGAAATAAAAGGAACGTGTTCAGATTCGAAAAAAGAGACGTAGTTGATAATTCGTTCGTACACAATATGCTCATACAGTGAGCCGCATAATGTTAAAAGAGATCTTAAACATCTTTTGAGATTTGTACGAAGAAGAACAAAATAGTATGAAAATTACGTACTCTTAAGTTTTAGATAGATTTTACAATATCGTTCTCTATTCAAATTGCTGAGAGTTTATGGAATTTTTTTTATTATTCAAATTCTTTACAAGATAATTCATATCTACTTCGTACTTCTAATAATTAGTCCCTCGATCTCGTCTTTATTTTATCATATATATATATATATATATATATATTTTTTTTTCATAAATTCTTTAGTCTCTTCAAATCACAGATACTAATTAAAGTACTTAGAGCCGTATATATCGCAGTAAGATAAATGCAAGAGTCATGAGGGTAGATTGAAAAAAATTAATTTCTCAAATTTCACCCGAAAAATTACCTCGCGTAATCTCGCGACCAAAAAATCGAAGCAAAAATCAACATCTTTAATGTAATAAAGCAGCCAAATCTTCCCCTCTACCAGCTATAAAATCTCTTTAATTTCAAGTTCAGCCATAAGCTCCGTTCTCGGCCATACAAACAAACCTGCATTTGCCCAACTATGGTATGGAGTTGCACTCGTCTTGTGCGCGCTCGCGCGCGCATTATACCTGTTATGTTCAGTATATATACTCGAGTGCGTGCGTCGAGGCGAATGAGTGTGCACGCGCGCGCAATACGCCGGAGAATATAATTATTTACATTGCAAGTGAGTGCGGCAACGGTCGAATGGAAAACGGTCGAGCCAAGAACGAGAGACAAAATATCGTTTGTCAATGCGCTTCTTTAACGATAGTAAATCTATTTTTTCTTTTACTTTAATGAAAACTGTGGCTACGAGGATAAGTTACGCTTCGTCCTTGATACGACAGAGCCAAGCAGTTTGCGCTAGAGATTTCATTAGCATAGAGCTCTTGGAGGTCGCAACAAAGTTTTAAAAAGCTATTGAACTTTAAAAATAAGGAAGCATTTTAATGGGAATGTTCTGTCGGTTATTTTTAAGTGATAGAGAATGTTTTGTTAATATTATCGTATGGATGAGGAATGACAAATTCGAGGCCAAAATTGAAGGATATTTTTTTATATAATTCATATAATTACGTTAATTGGGCAATAAATGGCATACGTAATAGCATCGACCCTTCTTAAATTTAAGGGAAAAATGATGCATGCCCGTGTATTATAATAGTTCAATGTGTTCTGCCGTTTCTGCGACGCCGTTGTAGCGTCTTCGATTTTCATTCGATCTCTTAAGGTATACGGTGTGATGCACGAGCAGGCAATTCTCGGGTTACCGTATCTATATAATAATAATAATAAAAAGAAATATCGAACCCTTTAATATAGGGGTTATTGGACTCAGGATTTATTGGTGTCAGCTTTTCATTTCACCGGTAGCACTTCGGAACTTAGTATTAAAATTTATATTTTTATAATTTACCGAATCGCTGTCTCTACGACCTGCAAGTTACAAACGCGAGTGCAAATAGCAAATGAAACGTAAAATGTCCTTGGCCTTTTACAAGAGTCCAGTTTAGAATTGTGCACGGCGATCGTCCAGTGTCGCGCAACAAACGAGTCGGCGAAATTACCACGAAAGGCCTTTGTGTTTAACGAATTCTGCGAATACGTTGATAAAAAGTGATCGTGCCGCGTAGGCACGAAATTCATTCCGGGAATGACGAACGGTCCCCTTTAGGACCCCCAGAAAAGAGCGCCATATGCAATAGCACGAGTGCATCGAATCTCGAACAAGTCAAGAAGAGCGAATTCTCGATCGGCGGTCGGCTGTTGAAGTTGGGGTTCGCGGTTTGGGTCAGGGCGGGGAGGGTATAGGGAGGGGAATGCTGAAGGACCATTTGTGCCCGCCCGCAGCATCGTGGCATTTCGCAACGGCACGTTACGACAAATATTGGCCAGCAGTCGTCGTAGCACGAAGGGAAATTTAAAAGGGCCATAATTTCCGTAATTAAGCGCCACTCGTCCCTTGTTTCCCTCGGGATAGTCGCGTGGGACCCTCCCCGAGCTCCTGTGCGGAATGGCTGCCGTTTAAGTACTGGATGATAGCGGCCACTTATGGGCTTCGCCAATTGCAGTCACTTCTGGAAAAACTCACCGACTGCCACTTCTTTTCCTCAGTCTTGAGTTACAATGGTGCATGTGGCGGTTGGAAGCCGTGTGAAGGAATAGAAACTTGAGTGCAGAGAGAAGAGAGGCGGGCAGAGTTCCTTTTTTGTCAATTAAGCTGTCGTTGTTGAACTTTTGTAATGGCATGTCACTCGAGTTGGAAAAAGTTCTTTATGTACTTTTGCGCAGTTCATAAGTATTTGTTGCTTCTCATTTTCGCAGTTTTCATCGACAGCCGAGTGTAAATGTTAGTGTTTTACTTATTATCGTGATTAAATGAAGATCGTAAGTTCTCGTAATTATTCGTTGAGAATTTATGAAATAGTATTGTGATATTTCTGTAACATGATGATGTGTTGGGATAGGTGAGCTAACGAGTATATTAGGGTTAAATTAATTGAATGTGATTAAATGTAAAATCTGTCCAAAAAAAATAATACCAAATAATTTAAGCGTTATTAAGTCAAAAAAAAAGAAGAAAAATAAAATGAAAAAGAGCTTAAATTTTGATTAATATTAGCGAGACATCAAATATCATTACCTCCCATCGATCATTATTATATTCTAATGTTACATCCTCAGCTTCTGGTTACTATTTGATGATTAACAACGAGGTCACACGAGCGTAAAATATTTTTAAATCCACTTAAGGGCCTTGCAAATTGCAGGTCCTTCCGGAAAAAATGAAGAGGCTCGGTTCATGTATTATTCTCTGCTTTTTCTCCACTTCATTAGCTGTCTTTTTCTATTGGATAATGATTCAGAGGAAGCAAGTCGGTATCTTCTGAGACTTTTGTCAATATTGGGACATGACCGCGCGAGGTAAGTGCTAGGTTTAAAGTCAGATATTTTCTCTTTCTTGACTCGAGACCAGGAAAAGTCCACTTGTAATACATAAAAAACATGTTTTATGTATTTGAGGTTGGCGCCGTTACAAATAGATTATGCAACCAAAACTGATCGTCAAAATTATTTTTTCTCACATTTTTCTCTAGCCTTTGTAAGATGTCGTTGATTCTTTAGAGGAATAATAATCAAAGTGTCCTTGTAGATTTTGAAGAGGGAGACATTTAAGAAAATTGTGAAAACGTAAACTTCTTTATTTCGTAAGGTAAAATTTTGTTTCTCACGACTACCTGCAATTGTTATTCAATCCTTTTACACCTTTTTCCGAAAGATTTAATCAACCCTGCGAGCTTCTTTAATCGTATTATTATCGTAATGAATGAAGTTTGTTCGATAAACTTTTCTATATTATCTTAAAAGTAAATATTATTTTTATTTATTATTGCTATAATAAAAATAGAAACTTATACAAGCACTTATATAACTGACCGTGCGTACAAGTTATTAATTATCAATTTAATAAAAAGAAAAGTAAATATTTTAAATGATAAGTAGTGAATATGACTATTAATAAGCGTTAATTTTAATTTAAAAAATTATTAGTAAATCATTTATTTACGAAATTTTTAATAATACATTGCTCTCAGCATAAATATCTATGCACGATATGAAGAACATAAAAAGAAATATTTGAAGAAAACGCAGTACCATTGACAATAACAACAACAACAACAACAATAATAATAATAATAATAATAATAATAATGATAATAATAATAATAATAATAATAATAATAATAATAATAATAATAATAATAATAATAATAATAATAATAATAATAATAATAATAATAATATGAGAAAAAAAGGAAGAGGAAAAAGCGGGTGCAGTTCCTACCAGGTGCGCGTGCCTCCCGACCGTGAATATTAAACATGTACTCTCCCAGAGAAGCAGCGGAACCCGGAAACGGGAGCTACTAGAGCACGCATGTCCTGCTCCAAGGATTCTCGAGTCTCTCTCATTCTAGTCGTTCGCACGCACACAAGGGAAAACTCGTACGGGCGCTCGTGTATGGGCGCGTCCCTGGCAGCTGGACCGCAAAGAGGAACAACTCCATCCGATCGTCTTTCACTCTTGTTTTAAGAAAATTCGCTGAGGAAGAGTGAGAAGGAAGGGGGAGATGCTAGTGGGCTGATAAACGCCGAAATTGGATACAAAAAGAGGAGTAGAGGATCCAACCCCGGATATATATCTTTTTCTTTGGGAAATCTTTCGGAAATTAACAAGGCGATGAAAAAATTGTGTGCATCTGTGTGCTTGTATGTATGTATGCATGTATGTACGCATATATATATATATATATATATATATATATACATGCTTGTAAGCCAGAATGATGCTCACTTTTTTTATAAAGCCTAATTTTCATCGGGATGCTGTGTGCTGTGAGCGAGAGAGGATGCAGCTGTAGATCTCTTAACAATTGAGGTGATTGAAAATCTATTGAAATCGAAATAGATGGTTGTTACTGTTGTTACGAATAATAATAGTAAATTAATGATTTTGTTATAATTTTCTTTGTAATAGACGCAAGAGGTCTCGCAAATAAGCAAAACTGGCCATAATCGAAATATTTCCTCCTTATTTATAATAGGAGTAAGACGGTAAATAAGAGCATTTATGAGATTTTTCATCCATTCTTGCAGCCAGTGTGTAACGGAGAAGAGGAGGCGATATTTATGTACATTTAGTCGCCATATGTCAACAACTTGAGATTCATATCCGTGTCTCTCGTGATTTAAACGTGAAGCATATCTCGAGAGCGGGGAAAGGAAAGGAAAGGAAACTCAGGCGCACGATCCCGAGTCCTCAAAAATCAACGATCTCCCTCTTGGCCGTCCATCGAGTTTCATAATCACCGCGTCTGGGCGTAAATGTGAGCTCGGCTCGCGCGCCGCATTAAACTCATGGGGCGCATTTAATAATAGGGCGCGTACCCGAAATTTCTTCCCGAATCTTCCTTTCCACACCCTCGCACATCTCTTTCACCGTATCCCGTTTCTCTCGATTCGCTTACCTGGGCCCGGTGCTGCTCGGCCCTTACTCGGCCCATCATCCCACGCGACGACGTCGGACAGGTGGCGATGAATCGCTCGGTGGCCGGCAGGTTACACCGATACGTTCGAGGGGGAGTTTCTATGGGGATCCTTCCTCGGATATTTCCTTTTATAACTCCCCGAATTTTTACCTTTGCGTCTTTCATATTCCCGTGTCTCTTCCACCCGCCGGGCGTACCGTCGTCTTTCATTCTCTTACATGAAATTTTGATGGTAAGTTTAGTACGGAAAGGAAGGACCGTCAGTGCGGGGAAAAATTATGAATCTCGATGAAAAATTTATAGTAATATCTTTGATTTCACTTAAGTTTAGTTTCGGAACCTTAATCTGAGCATTCCTGTTCCTCTGACATTCATTGTCATACGAAGGATATTATACGGTGAATAATGTTCCATGGTATTTTCCTTAATAGTTTCATTATTCATTCGATTATTTATTAAAAATACTGCATAGTTGTTACATATACTATAATTTATTCTTCATGTTATTATTATTTTCAATTATTAGTTAACCATTTATGATTATTGTTGATTATTATTTTTATTATCTTTCACGGCGTCGTCGACGTTGGCCATTTATTATATTATAATCGTTCATCGTTACAGCCTTGGAAATTCCGACACTATTTTACCCTCAAAATCACGTCATCGGATAGATCGATTAGATAAGAACTCCAAGTTTGTCAGATGTTTGAATTTCGTATAATAAATTCACGAAGCGATTATGTCTGTCTAACACCCTGTTAATTAGTGAATCCCTCCTCCCGCTATCAAACCTGTTCTCAACGATTACTTTTGTTCGTTTTAGAGACAAAAAGCCTTCTTAAAATTATAGCTGACTTTTCAGTTTACGCATGTAAATGTGAGCGAATGATTTCATTGATGAAGCAAACTATTCGATCAAAAAGGAACGGTGCCACTTCAAAAGATGATATATCGTTTGGTCGATACACGTTGCATCTCATTATACGGCTCTTTTATACAATCTTACAAATAATTAGGCAATTAAGCTTATATTCTTACCTTATATATATAACCTTATATTGGAAAAGAACGAGAAAATAGCAATTAATAAATAGAAATATATAATATACTATACATAAAATACATTAAATATATATATATATATATATATATATATATATATATATATATACGATAGGAATATTATTGCGAGGGCCAACATTAGTATTACCGAGACGGTTAAGTAAAGTAACGATAGATTACATCGAACGACTACTCGTAGCATTCAACGATAAAATGTAATATGATATTTTCATTGGGCGATCGAAAGTGCTTGAAAAAAAAAAAAAAAAAATTAAAATAAAAGATTTCTCGGCAAATTAAGTATGTAAGCAAATGCATTCTTGCATCTCGCCTCGCGCTATTTACTTCTCACGGACTTCGGCTGATCGCGATCCAGCCTACCTTCTTGTCTCGAACTCCGAGGCGATTTTACCTCTCGATCGAACCACTCGGCCTTTCTCCTCGATGGTGATTACGATGTGCTTTGTTCGGGCTCCGCTTAATCGCACGTCATCCGCATCCAGGGTACGCGTCTATTACTGTATGCAGGTTGACTTCTTACGATGCTGCTCGGATGAAGTGGAGCCGCGGGCAACGGCGTTTTAGTTGTGGAGAATTTCTCAATGATAACTGAAGTTTACTATTATCGGGCCTCTTATTCTATATCAAGGCATGACGAGAAATTACAAGGCACTTCAGACTTATGCTTTTACGAGTAATAACAGTATCGAAGTCTCTGGGTTAAATGAAAATGAATAGTGGATAAATTGATATTGAGAAATGAAAGTTCTTAATTGCTTTCTCGACAAACTATTATCTTGTCAGCACTTATACGTGTGAGGAAATCAGTAAGAATTGTTCATTCTTAACGAATTACACAAAAGTAATTATTTTTTTCTCTTTTTTCTTTTTTTTCTTTTTTTTTTGATTTTTGTTTTGTTTTGTTTTGTTTTGTTTTGTTTTTTTTGTTCTTGTTGTTCATATATGCTAATATTTTATTTAATGTCACAGATCTTTCATGCAGGGAATTTTCAAGCTTATCCATTTATCTTATCAAGTGCTGAATTAATTATTACGTAAATAATTTAATGCGCTTACATCATTCGGTTATAATTCAATGAGATCTAAAAATGTTACGCATAACATAATGCGTTTAAAGAAAACTTTTCGATTAAATGTCAGCATTACATATGTTAAAATTACTCAGAAAGTTGAATCGCTTGCTCAAGAAGCGTAAAGGACTGAGCGAGAATGAGGGAGAGAGAGAGAGGGAGAGAGAGAGAGAGAGAGAGAGAGAGAGAGAGATCAACATTGCTTAAAGGCCAATAAAAATTATATTTGCGACCTCTTCTCCCTGTTCTACGTAATGATTCTTCGACTTTGAAAGAAGGTCGTCGCGTTTGTCAAAAGGCTTTTTCTCCGACGAAAGCCGGATTTTCTTCGCTCGCGGAAAAAGGGCTGACAGCGCGCCGATTGGAAGGCGCGACAGGTGCGGCAAAAAAGCCAAAGTCATTTCGCGTGCACGACACGGGATCGGTGCGAGAAAGAACCCAAGTGGGCGTGTTTTTGCGACATTCGGTCGTCGTTGCGGCTTTGCAATAATTCACGTTGGCCCGATGACTATGGGACGAGAGTCCAAAGAAGAAAGAAATCCGCGCTAAGCGATGTTTCTCATTACCAGTTTAGCCAATAATTTAAGCTTCGCAGCATTTCTATGAACAAGCTTTTCATTTTTTTCTCCTTTTACATAGAATTTGTACACTTGAAAGATGTCGCTCAATATGTCTTATACCATTTAAACGTTTATTCGCTTCTTATATTCTATTAATTCTGATTATTATTATTATTATGATTATTATTATGAATCTAGAAATGTTTTGAATCGCTAATAAGATATTAATTTTATTTGTTTCAGGTGAGTTTATCTAATAACCGTGTGTGACGCACTTTTTTTATGAGCAAGTGAGACAAACGCTCATATGGAGCATAACAGAGGAGATGAGAATACGTAAGAATAATTACATTTCATCAATATTTTGCTCCAAAAACTAAATTGGATATCAAAGCTCCGATTAACTTATGATACTAAGAAATTATTTTGAGCCTAGTGTCATAAAATCTGCATTCGATAAATCTTTAATATATTTTGTGAGAAATTTTCAAAGTTAATTTTTATAGAACGAAAGTCGAATTTCGGTTTACGTTCGCATCGAAATCCTTTTCAGCGTAAAGCCGTCATTAGATTTTCGAAAACTCGTTCCCAGCATTCGTTAGACAGACTTCGAACTAAGCCGTATCAGCCTCGCAGCTGAATCAACGAGCCCACGTCTAGACAAAGACAAGAAAAATCCAACGCCCTCTCCTAGGCTTTTAGGCAGACGCCCTCCTTATCCCGAAGCCGCCCAGATGAAAAATCAGCCCTTTCTTCGCGAACGTAGGGCCGGTGGAGTTGGTGACCCTCTCGACTTCGGGAAATACGACGAAGCAAATATAAAGGCCTACTGCCAACGTACGTTTGCAGAATTGAGAAGCATCTCGTTACATCTCTCTCTCTCTCTCTCTCTCTCTCTCTCTTCCTTGGACTATCTCTTTGTTTTTTTCCTCGGTGGTATGCCGACAATTACTCACAGCTCAGCGCTGCAAGGGACGCCCTCATGGCTGAGGATGACCCGTCGATGATGAGGTAGGGTGAGCGAATCGACCTGCCGCTGATAATTTAAGCTCAACATTTTTCAAACTTATGCACCGAATGTGCTTGCGGTACCACTAATCCAATACCCAATAGCGGCCTTCGTGACTTTAAACGCTTGACGATTCACTACGATTATTCCATATTTCAATCAATGATAAGGTCCGTTTGTTCCTTTGCTTTTACGAGATCGCTTCAGTTCCCTTGAAATTTTGCTTCCATCTTCTATTTTTGTTAAGGATACGTGGCCTTACGCGATGCAAACATTACTACTCCAATTTCACGTTTTCAATCTGCGTGCAGTTAATACAGTGCAATCTTATATAAACAGTATTCGATCGAAATAATACATGAGCGCACATGTTGAAAATGATTTCTGTTTAGGTGGTTTAGAAATGTGAATTTGTTCAGTAGACGAGTAGCCAAAAAGTATAAAATTATCAATACAAATTTTTATTTAACGTCGTATTAGCCAATTGATTTTACCTTCATTTATTACCCTTCTCGATTGTTTCAATCTAAAACTGCTTAAAAGGTAAAGAATTTGTGAAAAGAAAAAGATAATGTCTTTGTTAAACTAAGGAACAATAAAATAAAGAATTATTTTTCTCTTGAAAATTCTAGCATTTAGCGTAAATATTAATTTATTTCTCCCAATTTTGTGAAAAAAAAAAAAATTCATAGCTGAACTGCATAATTGATAAATACAAACGATAAGTAAGACGGTGAAGTTTGCAATCAACTTTATATCATTTTTGTGACTGACTAAGACCCATAATTTTCTCCTTCGACGAGTCAAATGTTATAACGCTGTAGTACCGCATTTACACGAATCTCGACGAAAATCGGTTTTATATATCAACTAGCTGTTAATAGCTCTTCAGCATGGGCGAAAATTTTGCTAGACACGCTTACTTTTCATTACCTTCTGTGAAATCAGCGGACGATAACTTTGTATTCAAACCAACAAATTTCGTCTTCTTTATTTTCCAATATTTATCTTAGCGTTTGCTCATGGGGCTCTTAGCTCAAAGACTGCGTTTACATTATAAGATTCCGACATTCGCGGTATAGAGGCATCCGTTGTCTCACATTTTCATTATGTGCATACTTTTAATGTACTTTTAATGTGCCGTAGGTCCCGCATACCTAGAATTTCTTTCAATTTAACGATCAAGAAATATCAATATTTTACGTATGAGGCGACAGATTCGAATACACGTAATCCAATTAAAATGTCTATATGATATTGCAGGTCGACTAGCTTTATTACTGAAAATTGTACTTACTTCTCATTAAAATCTCTAAGGAGGCAAAGCGAACAAAGCGAACAAATGTTAATATCTCATTATCACACTACGGTGCTTCTTTTCATAATAGCAAAATCACGATCCTGCAGATATAATCGACCAAAGCATAAATAATAAGCCGTATTAAGCAATCTATCCACAAATGCGGTATATTTATCAATGAAGAATCGAACGATGATCGAAAAAGTACGAGTGCTTTCATTCGCAAACTAAATGCTCTTTTCTCTTCTCTAATAACAATAAGCTTTTTCGCAATCGATCCTCGTCATTCGGCTCCCATCGACCACCAATGCCATTACTGGCTTTTGACGCGCCCGATAATGCTGTCCTATACTTATCTATATTCCGCTCGACACGCATCCCATAAAAAGTGCATCGACAATGACGTTACACGCGGGTAAATATCGCGCATGTATCTCCCGAAAAATTGTAAAGCAAACCCCAACTGCATTCGCGATGAAACGCGCCCAGTTCCTTAGCTTATTATTCTTCATCCTACTCCTCTTATGCTTCTTCTTCTTTCTCTTGTTCTTCTCATTTGTCCCTGGCGCATTCTATGCCAGCATGAAAAGTGGCTGCATGATTCAGTGCGCATAGTCGGCGCACTTTGCATCGGCGCTGCCGCTCATATAAAGTGTCGTTAATTGGGCTCGCACCTCTCGCGCGAGGCTTATCCCGAAAATGTGCCGACCACTTGGAAAAAAAGAAAGAAGAAAAGGTAATATTCCGGAATCGCTGGGATGATCGATTGTCGGCCACGCTAGTCCATAAATCGCCGGAAGCGCACGCGGATTGGCCACGTTTTTACGGAAATTCGTGGGCACGAGGGAAGAGATTATTACAATTCGTTAATAAATAATGCGTACAAGGTGCCCGAGGGCGTAAATCATTGGCGCAGTGGCTGTAGACCCCAGTGTGGGACTCGAGCTGGAATAAGGAATCGATCGAGAACAAGGACGTCAAAAATCTTCGGCTTGCTCCGAGCAACGGGTTGTGATGCGACGGGGCAATGCGCGACTTCCCCTTCCTCCACCACCCCTTTCGACCGAAACGGTCGTCGCGCGAAACGCGCTTCTGTGCGCATGTGTAAGGAGGAGACCTCCTCTTGCTTGCTTTTCCGCGCACGCAGGACACACGAGGGATACAGAGAGAGAGAGAGAGAGAGAGAGAGAGAGAGAGAGAGAGAGGGCGGGCGTGGGAAGCGATGCGCGTATTATGGGAAGTCGGCCGCGAGGGACCGAGAAGCGTGTAATGGAAGCAAACGAAGGTTGGGATGGTGGGGGCCGGTTTATGTGAACTCCACGGATTTTCATTTCTGAATTCGATGGCTGGCGTTTCGGGCAAGTCGAGCTGTTTTTCTTGGATATTTTTTGAACGAGCCTAAGCTTCTCCCTTTTGCTTACAAATTAGTCGATCCTACCACTCGATTTCTCGATAAACTCCAAGACGCTTTCTCATATATTCTTACCGTTTGTTTTTTTCGCTTCTCTTAGGTTGAGGTGAGCTTTAAGCGAGGAAAATAAATATTAGCCGCGTATCATTGTAACTGCCAATTGTGTCAAGTTTATACTTGACGGCCAGCTAGCTATATAATTACCGTTGTGTGCTTGATTTTGTAAAGTTTGGTAAGAAGAGATCGTATAAATAAATATATTAAGTCGCGATATTCAATAAGACACTTAATTTATTTAACACAATATAATTTAAGTAATATGTTGCGATCATAGACATTGAGTTTGGAAAAAATGTAAAATTTGAGAGAGGAATTTTAATTTTCGTTCGATGGTCAAAAGTAATGTTTCTAATAAAGTGCAAACTCCTTTTGTTTTCAATTCAACCATATGAATCATAATTTTTATGCTTACATTTTCTACTTATATTCGATATTCCGTAATATATTTCAACTTGCTCTAGACAATTTTAATTAAAAGAAAAAAAAAAGCAAAACTAAAATTTCCCTATCTTCGAGTAAAATTTTGAATTTTTTTTTATTAAATTGTTGAAGAGTGGAGATTTTTTTTGCGATTTAAAAAAATAAAAAAAAAAACAGTATCAATTTTGTCAGAACAATAATATAGCTATTTTAACAACTTCAAATTAATAAATATACTTTGTCAAGTATAAATGTACACGCAATCAGTAGTTGAATTAATTTAGTTATGCACTGGCTTTCGGCACTGTATGCGTCAAGTATAATTATAGTCTGTGAATTCTTTAATGGATCCATTACGAACAAAGAGAGATAGAGAGAAAGAGATATAGATAGATAGAAATAGAGCGAGAGTGAGAGAGAGAGAGAGAGAGAGAGAGAGAAAGTAAAGAAGGTGCAAGTGGACCATAGAAGACATAACCAAACAATCGCGGACGATTATCCTCCTGAAGCAAATGGCAAAGCAAAAGACGGAGGGAGCGCGAGCGACCGATCAAAAATCCAATTCTCCTCGATCAATGAACATTTGTCAAAGATCCCACGGCGGTGCACGCGGGCCACTTTCCCTCGGGTGCTAAAGAAAAGAAAAGCGTTCTGCCAGCGATTGGTGCTAGGATGGTGCTGGAATGCCCGAAAGATCGGCGACGGCACGCACGGGACTTTCCTCGGCGGCTCGAACACGTGCTCCGGCGCCATCCATTCCTCGCCACATGTGCTTCCCACGTCCCCTTCTGGGAACGCGAAACGACCGATCAGCTGGACCAGTCGGGACAGAAAAGGGCCGAGCTCGTCGACAACGACTTTGCGATTCATTTTTACGTAGCACCAGTGCGAGGATGCCTTACGATCGCCTGGATGCAAGTACCTTCGCGAGTACTGTACTCGACACGCGTTATGCGACCGTTTGTTGTCAAGTTGCCGTTCTGGCTTGCTTTGCTGGTATTATTTGCCTGTGTCGCGATAAGTTTGACGAACGTCGCGGGCGAGTGGAAGTGACCTCGGTCCAGTGTAGAGGATTTTTGTTATCTATGTGAAAGTGAAGAGAAAACCTTAATTGCTTGCAATGCCTTATGTGTGCTTATATTTATGCTGTTTCATCGATGCGATGTTTAAGAATGTCATTGTTGATACTTTTTGTTTAAAACATTGTATTAGACACAGAGAATAAATAAAACACGTGTATCATTATGCAAATAAGTCGGATACTTCGGGGAAAGTAACTTTTATTACGCTTATTTTGGAACTCTCCTTGCGCGTGCCATCTGTCGAGCTTTTGAAATTTCTACTCTATTCGTTTTCTTTTTCTTTTATGTTTTGTTTTGTTTCGTCTCGTTTTATTATATACGAACGTAATTTAAAAATGTTCATTATGCGCGCGCGCGTGTGTGTGTGTGTGTGACGAAAGAAGCACTAACGCTTCAAGCACTTGTCTCTAGTTTATCTGTCAAAACAGTGGCTGTGTTATTAAAGTAAATAAATGAAGGTTAAGATTTAATTTATAGCCATTAAGTCAATGTAAGCGTAGTATAAAAGCAGCCACAACGACAATACGGAAGGCCATTAAATCTATGCTCACATAGGAATTGCGATATTTCATTTGAATGTGGTGGCTAAGCCTCTCAGGAGTTTAGGCAATTTTATTACGTCTCATTGTCATGCTGTACAGGGAGTTGGTACACATGTTCGAACTTACGCACGTCATTGAATATTTCATGAGCACTGGCATGCATTATCGAAGAGCTGATGTATAGAAGTGCAAATTTCATTGTCAGCGTGATACAAACACAATAAATGAATAATATTTTTAATTTAACGACATTGCTCAATAAGCTATATTATTATTATTATGCTTATATCGGATATGATTAACAAGCTTGTAAAAATTTTTATATAGGAGATTGAGCTCACTGTTAGCCTGTATTTGTAATAATTTAAGAGAAAAAAAAACCATGGAAATACTTAAATAACAAAAACTTATTCATCATGAAGAAATCATTATGTTTAAAGAGGATCTTGACATACATTAGAGAAGAAATTCAATAACAGTCTATTTTTACAGAAACATTATCTTAATTAAAATGTAAAGTATAAATATTACAATCGCATAATCGTAAATATGCAGTTCGTATATGTGTATATTACCATTATATATTTTATTGCACTCTAACTCCAGTAATAAAATCTAGACTAACTCACTTTATGATCATGTAATAACAATAATAGTCAGTTACCTTTTGACAAGCAATGATTTTTATTTAAAAAGAAATACAAAAGCAAGATGGAGGATTCTGGACAGAAGAATGCTCAGAACATAATTCACGTATTGCCAAATGTGTATTGCTAATTTAGAAATGACATAAATTAAGCGACCAATTATATATGGTAATTTACGCACGATTCGAAAAACCGTAAATGCTGTAATTTCTTAATTATATTTTCCATTTCATTTATATCTCTATCAACGGGATATTCCACATCAGTTTACATCCAAACTTATAAAAATTATCTTTTATCCTCAGTGAATTTCCAACATTAGTAGTTGTGATAAATTTTAATATGCTATTAAATGTCTATATTGACAGAAATTTTTTTTTTTTTTTTTTTTTTTTTTTTTTTTTTTTACATAAATAATAGAACAATTTTTAACTGTATATGTGTATGCTTTTGTAATTGTATGCGTATTAACGCTGTATTCAACAACGGTTGTATTAAACTACAAATTCATTATTTCAATGTCTACGTAAATGGTATTATTATTAGATCATTAGATTAGAACATTAGATCACTATCTTTCATGCAATAATGTCGAATGCATTCGATTCATTTGAAAAAGCAAAAAAAAAAAAAAAACAAAAAAAAATGAGAATTAATAGTCATAATAAGATTCAAGCCAATTAATATGGATAAATTTTATATGGATATGGATAAACATTGAATTCTACTTAAATGTTATTCCAATTACACAACGTACATTTAACTTCCATTGAAAGAATGTCCTTATTGTTTTAGATAAATTTTCAACATAAAGGCAATTAATTAAGTACGCATACATTATTGTGACAGTTTTGTGTACCGAGTCTTGTCTCATTGTCAATTGACGTCGTGTCTCTGTGAATCAGATTAATTCTTGAGCTAAGTTCATTAAAGGGAAAGATTAACCCATGGCTATTTACGGTTTACAAGATGCTAATTCTGAATAGAATATCGAATATTAATTTTTTGCCGTTTGTTAGTTATCAGATTTTTGCTTAAAATATTTCTTAAATTTATCGGTTTAAATTTACACAATGTGATTTTAGACAATGTATTTTATATTTTGGAAATTTTTCGTTTGTGATTTCATTTTCAATAAATGCCACCGATTTTATTTACATTCGGATATTTACGGATATTTACAAAATTTATAAATCAATGCATATGCTCTGCAGTTTCAAAATGAATTTCAATTTTGTATGAAAATTATTGCACAATATGTTTGTAACAATTTTATGCTTAATTTTTGTCGACCATTAGTGTTCTATCAATTATAAGTATTCGATTCGTCGATGCCTTAAGCTGAAATATCCATTTATTTCGATAATTTTTATCTTTGTCCTAAATTGAGAATAAGATAATTTATAAAAAAAAAAAAAAAAAAAAAAAAAAAAAAAAATATCCTTCATACTACGTATTCATAGCAAGATCAATGCCAATTTTCCATTGTTTCCTCAAAATTATCGTTTAATAATATTTTCCCGTCAAGTTATATGTTTTGCCATCATTTATGTTTCCAAATCATAGATAATGACTATAATGTGTTTTAAAGTCTTGTCAAGTACTTCTCGTACATTAAAAATATCATAATGACTCGGGAAGTGTAATTTAAATTTCATACTAATAGTAATTTAAAGAACAAATAAAGAACTCACAAATTAAACAAAAAAAAAAAAAAAATTATAATTGCGTTAACGAGCATTGAAATTTTTTTCACCTAAAGAAAGGGTAAAATGTAAGTATAATTAAAAAATTCTGGGGATTAAGCGGGCGCTCAAATCATAGAACATCCGATAATTTGTACGCATTTTTAACGTCAATTCGACATCTCAGTCTTTAATTCCTCCTAATGCCATGTATTATAGAATCATGCAAGAAACTCGTTTAATCCGCCGTTGCAACTCAACCAATACTAATTCAATGATTGCCCGCCTATCTTTATATCGACATGACTTTTTTTCTTTCGTGGCGCGTATGTTTCGACACAGAGATGTGAATGCAGCAGCCGGTAATTAAGGAAATATCTTAATTACCGTTCAGAATTCCATAAGTGGCCCATATATCGCGCCTCCAAGCTATGCGGGCATTTATCGTTTACATTGCGCAAACGGCCAGCGGGTCATAAAGCCGTATTATTTCAAAAGGTCTGCGTTGGAGGGGTCGGGGGAGGGCCTATGAGTCGTTGGAACGAGTATCCGATCTAGAAAATGCGCTTAATTGGGAGAGATCGATACACAATAGCCACTTTCTTATAATACTTTTGTAATACCGACGATCGCGGCATTACGATATTAAGCAAAGTATTTTAAAGGATTATTTTACCGGTTAAACAATAGATTATAATTTAAATAAATTCAATCGATTAAAGTAAATACGGATAAGATAATTTATTGATTGGCGAATGGTGCGACAATGAACGAATATCGTTAAAACACTGAAAATTTATATTTACATAGCTTGCAGCGGTATTTCTTCATTTATTAATGCAATTAAAGTTACGTAGGGTAACGATTTAAATAATGATGGAAAATACATTTTTGCTTACCGACATTTATCAATTATGTACGAGTATAACGATAGCAATAGCCGTGCGATTCAAGTTAATTTAATATTCCCATTCCCCGTATGTGTAAAATACACATGGAATATTAATCGAAAATAAAATATTTAAACACCTAATAAACATAATTAATCATAATGTCACAAATCGAGGGCGCAGCAAGGAATTTTGTCCTTAATATTCCTTAATATTACAGGCTCCCTGTCGTCGGTAGAATAACCTCTGAAGAGAACAACAGACGCCGTGCCCCAATGCCCAACTAAGGCCCTTCGTAACATTTTACACAAGAATTTCGATAAATAGCAATGTACTAATATCAATAACAATATGATATAATAATAATAACATTAAAGTCGCGGATTAAGAGCGTAGACGCCGGAGATATAAATTCTCGAGATTTACGGACAAGGGAGCTGCTTTCATTTTACGAGCATCGAGTAGCGAACAAAAATACGCTATTCATAAGCAGAATAACACTCGTCGCATAAAATTCGCGCGCATATCCTCCACGGGCGAGTTGCCGAAGGCCGCGCAAAAGTCGAAGGTCTTTCCCTGGCGTATACTCGGACCTTATAATGCACACATCGTGCAACTGCAATTCGGATATTACTGTAAAGCGGAGATTACGCAAGTTGGAATCGTAGTCGGATCAGGTGTATGTGGAATGTGAACGAATGGTAAATGTTGGATGGATCGTATATCGCAAAGTTAATTGATTATTAAGTTTATAGGATAATGAATTTTAGTTGGTTAGTCCAATTTTTGTTATTATTGCAAGTATATAACAGATATAATTGCTTATTATTGCTTTTGTAACAGGAAGAATTCATTGATGACTTTATAATTTATTTATTAGCCGCTTATACGTGACTACGGTTCGAAAATGTGTTTGAGGTATTTTGTTATATTATTAATAATATATTAATAATATTTATTTGTTAGGTTTATTATGAAATGTAGTTTGTATAAATTTTTTTAGATATGCGCCTGCAATTAATACTGTAATAAGTAGAGTTAATTACGTGACTGCTAAAAGTTAAAAACTAATTAAAATTTACCAATACGTATTCGATATTCCTTAAATATATAAAGTTTAAAGGCGCGCTCATCAATTACGGTAATAAAGAAAATTAATAGCTAATTTTATATTTCTTTATCGTTAACTGCTTAAAATGATGCACACGCTGACTATATTTTCTATTCTCATTGCGTTTGAAGTTAACATTTTTTTTTTAATTTCTCTAATAACAAACATGTTTTTAAAATATTCCTTGAGAAAGTCATCGAATATAATCGAGGGAAATAAACGTCGCTTCACTCTGTATGAAATTAAAATTAATTTTAATTTTCATCAATGTTGGATAGCGCATATTTCTATGGCGCAGATTTATAATGAAATACGCAACACAAAGCAACAAACGATGATATCTCATATAACGAGAACGAATGAGATAGAAAAAATATTTGTGCGCCTCTATTTTCCTTAACCGTTCTCTTTCCATCTCTCTCTCTCTCTCTCTCTCTCTCTCTCTCTCTCCCTATCTCACGCGCGCCTTCGTTCTATCATTCTTTCTCCTACTTCGTATTCTTTCAACGGGAAAATGGTGAGATTTTTCATTAGTACGATCCTGTCCTTCGCATCGTTCTCACGACCAATTGTTCTTCATTGACGATATAAAATGCCTCTAGTGTTGCAACGAATTGCAGCAGTAGCGTTCCGCGATGTTCCCAGAATGATCGACGCTTTCAAGAATATGAAGCATTGAAAATCTTGCAATTACGAGTATTTTTATTATATAATTAATAAGGCTGTGTTTGGTGTTTTTTTTTTTTTTTTTTTTTTTTTTTTTTTTTTTATTATACAGGGATTTATATAAGTAAATTTTCAATTCTTGACATCAGATAATATTAGTCCCTTTATAGGTTGATACAATAAATTTATTCTGCTCTGAACTTTAGTATTCGTAAATCCACCGTCAGTATCAGAACTTTCTGATATTATGAAAATTATAAACAATAGTGTCGTGATTGGTAAAAATTCATCCTTTTACTCACTATCGAAATAAATTGCCTTAAAATTCAAGCTTTCGTTTCTAAGCCAAATCCCCCAGCAGCAGAGCAGGTGTTCCGTATTCCTCATTTTTACGAATGAAATTGCATTAAACGAGAGTACATATAAGCCTACATTATACATAAAAAATGTAATTTCTAGAAGTATAATTAAACTGCGGATGAAAGTATGCAAAGCAATTTCCGCCCAAATGCAACAAAACTTATCCATTAACCAAAAATAAAATATTCAATCGCTTCAAGGAAATATGCAATACTACAAAAATCTCTGTAAACTACATGCACATGCCGTTCTTACTGCAGCAAATATAATCGACTCATCGACTCGCAACGCAACTTTACATACTCGGATCGCAAAGAAATTCACGCCGTGGCACGCGTATTGGCCTTCAGCGATTCGCCGAGACATCAAAGGGTAGCGCCAATAGTGCGTCCGATAAAACCGGAGTTCGCTCTTACGCTTAAATTGCCCCCTCCCCATCCCTCTCTCCACCGCCCTCCGCCCATCCTCCCTCCTCGTCCAACGTCACCCCACAGCGGTCGCCGCCGCTACCGCCGCCGCGACCTCCTCCTCGACCAAGAGATGCCTAAGCATGCACGGGACGTCGTACTTATAAACACATTTTCAACGGCGAATTATGCGAGAAAGTCGCGCAAACGGTCGTGAGTTACCCAGACGCACCTTTTTGGCGAAAATCTGGCCTCGATCGGTGAAAAGCCACGAATCTCGAGGCGCGAAGATATCCATTACTGTAGCTTTCCATGCAAACTGTTACAAAGGATGCGTGGGATGTGTTTTGCGAGCTTCGTGACTGTTGATTGGATGCATTGATTTCGAGCTTTCGTTTAAATTCGACGACCGGCCATGTTGGGTCTGATTATGTCCAAGTTGGATCGCTTTACGATTCGAAAGTAAGATTTCTTATCGGAATCAATGCAGGTTGTGTCAAAGCAATCAACAATTTACGAATGTTGCTGTTATAAATGAAACTTTTTAACGGCAATGGATTATTATGTAATATAAAATGGCGCATTTAATTCGAAACTTTATTTATTATTCTCAAGTATCATGGCAAGTATATTACGGAACACTGAAATTGTTGATTGATTTATAGTAATGCATATAATGATAAGTAGATCGAACGAATAGAATTTATTTTACATTTAAAAGTCTAGATGTTCGAAGAAGTCGTTAAACATTGTTTAGAACAAAAAAATAGATTTTTAAAAAGGAATTATTTAATCGGATAATAATTAGATTTAAACATTAAAACTAATTAAAATTCAAGTATTGTTCTTTTTCTTCTTCGTTTACTACTTAGATGCGTAAATACTACTATGTAAGCGAAACTATCCTTTAAAGTTTCCAAATTTGTGAGAAAATTAAATTTTTAAAACAATTAATCTATAAGAACATAATTATTATTTATTTAATAATGTTGATGAAATTCGCTTTTTGCGCATTACTTTACATCGCGAAAACTGAAGCTTTATGATTGCGAAACAGTAATTTGCAAGCCTTGGTGAATTATTGCAAATACGTATGCAAATAGAAATTTCTGTTAGTTTCTCATATATGAAACAATGTAATCTATTAATTAATTAACTAGTCCAATAGAAATTCTTGTATTTGAATATTTAAGCTAAGAGAAAGCACTACACTTATCTTCGAGTGCAGTGAGAAGTATTTATTTAATAAACGACATGTAATATCGTATTGACGTTAAGAAAAATAAATTTTCAAGCCTTCCTTATAATAAGCTTCTTTCTCTCCTCTCGTTTTTTCTCGTTTGACAATCGCATGCAAAAGCAAGACCGTCAAGTCCAAAAAAATATGCAGATCCATGGATATCACGAGTATAGAAATGGTGAAGAGAGAGTAAAGACTATGTAGAATGCAGACAGATATTATATTATAATGCACCGTACCTGATAATAACCGCGTAGCGTTTGATAAGTGATAATAAATCAACGGCGAACAATGAGTGCGCGAGATGAGTGCAATTAAGTAGCAAATTTTTCTCTTTCATTTTCCTAGTCGTAAAATACACTCGTAGCATGGAATATCCTGGATAAATGTGCTTCCTCTCAAGATTAACGGAAATTGTAGGAAATATTTTACGTATGTTCGCGCATTTGCGGGTATGTGCTTTTGGATAAACTCGGTGGGCAGCCACGAAAGTTTGCATTTCCGATCGATTACGTAACGGCGATCGAAACCCGAATACAATTCCCGCTGTTTTTCGTATATCTTTCGGCGAATTCGCCAGGATCATTGCATCTGTCCATAGAATTTGTTACATTGAAATATTAGGCAAGTCTATCTCTCCTCTGGTCATTGCGATATATTCGCAGCGTTTCGACATATTTGTTTTGTTTTTGATCCGGTGTGAAGTAAATTTGCATAATTTCAATTTAATTTATTACATGCACAAATAAAGACTAGCAGATAATTTTTCGCGATTTTGCGTAAATTGCGCCTTAATTAGGAAGTCTTATATTTTGCCTACGTATCCTACATAAAACTTCCGCCCGCGTATGTCTACGGGACGTTACATATGGCGTGTGTATCAAATTTAAGCTATAAACGTGGCTTTTATTTTATTCGAAATACACATTGAAGAAAAAAACAACAACGTCGATTTATTCTATATCCTGCAATTTAATAGAAAATTTACAACACTTGTTGATCAACTTAATAAGACATTTGTCACAGAAAAATCATCGACTTTCGCTTTGTCTTTCTTCTATTTGTTCTATTTTTGCTCTCTATTTTTACGAATAAACTTGCAATGAGAAGAATAACTTTAAACTCAAGAGGAGGTAGATGGGTTATACAAAAACTATGATATAGCGTTTCATATCCAAACACTTTTCCATAGAAAGTGCGAAAGAAGGTTCGTCAACGCAACTGTGAATTCATAAAATCCGTTGGCAAGTTGATATATCTTGAGGCGCGCGTAAGTGTAAAGCCCCGGTAAAGTATATTTCTTACGTCTTATTTCTTACGGCAAGAGGCCGTATAAATAATCATACTAATAGAGTAGCAGAGCCGATCGTTAAATTACCATTTCAATGAGCAATGCGCAAAAAAGTAGGCAATTACGTTTGTTAAACGAGTGTTGTGCTTATGTGAGAGTTTGGAGCGATGGGCGTGATGGAGCAACACGGGGCTCGAGTGATTCGTCCTTAAATAATCCTCCCGTACGTGAAATAACACAGGAGCGGCAATGGTCCGCGATAAGCACGTACGATTCGATGCGCCGATAGTTAACGCTCGAGTAATTGTTTGCGTGCCTCGACTGGCCGTAACAGCGGCTTTTAATTGTCCCCCACTCGCGCCACGTAATCTCGGGGTTGTCGTCCACGGGTCGAGCGCGCGAAACGCAGCGACACTTGGGCCGCCAGCTTAATGGAAGAGCTGCCCTCTTTCAATTGCTGGCCGCTCTAGCGGTAATTGCCGCTGGCGATAGCGATGAAAATTGCCAGAGCAAAGAGAGAGAGAGAGAGAGAGAGAGATAGAAGGAGCGAGTGGGAAATGGTGAGGGGGGACGAGAAGTGAAGAGGGGCAAAGAGGAAGAGAGAGAGAGAGAGAGAGAGAGCGAATGCCGTTGGACGATTAGCTAGCTAAACACGTGTTGCATTGCTCGTACACTGGATTTGTGGGAATCGTGGGCGTGGAGAGCGACGATGGGCGGGAATTTTCATTCGCTTTTATCGCGCTATTATCTAGCGACAAACTAATCTTTCACGCTTAAGTTAAACAATCATTAGCCGTTAATTTTTTACTTAGCCCAATGATTATCGTTTCGGAGAATCCTTTGACATGGGCTTTCGGGGTACGCAATGTTATTTATTGTACATTGTAAAAAGAAAATATCGTAGCGCACGAAGCCGACTTTGAGCCTCGAGCGTTTCAAAGTTTATTAATACGCTACTCCTAGCTCCAAAGCTTTCCCCGGAAGAACGTGAATGCGAAGAATCAAAGCCCAGAAGCTTCATCTTGAATTTAGCTCGAAATGGAGGGGTGCGAGTACAAAGTTGCCTGGTAATAGAGCTTAAAAAATAAGGCCTTTGAGTTTGATAACCCGCAAACGATGTAATTGCGGAGGGTCGTCCGAGCCCGGGACTGCTCCCTCGTATGTACACACGACCTACTTGGCTCTAAAAAGGTTTCGCTCGCTGCACGCCATAATGAGCAAACGGAATCCTGCAGTGAATTATGAGCGAGTTTTCGAAGCCCCCGAGATCGGCGACGGAAGCGGGAAAATGCATCGCTCGTGCTCGCTACTGGTGCCCCTAACCCCAGTGGAGGAGTTCAAGCGTGACGTTCATGTCGGGGATCAGGAAAAAGGGGAGACGGAAATTAAAAGCTTGCAAAGCTTACAAGCCCGTGGAATAGTGTATTACAACAGGTGGAATTTTGTCGGCCTTTGCTCGGCTCCTATATCGCTATGGGCAATGCGGAAATCCCCCCCCCTCCCGCCCTCCCTCTCAAATCCCAATGCGGAAATGCTTTTGGATGGGCTCCCGCCTTTTTGTAATTTTTTTTGTTTTTTTTTTCATAACTTTGTGTGCTAGATTCTCCTATATTATGATATTAAAGTCCTGTATATACGATTTTTTGCCACTGCATTGTATATCGACCATATAGACATTCAATTTTCTAATCTATTTCGATGAAATGAATATTTTGTCCCTTCAGTCCTTAATTATGTCAGACAACTATATTGATTATCACTAAAATACGCAACATATATATATATATATATATAATTTATAACGATATCAGTTGTATTATTAAGATTTCTTTATTTATACTTTTATAAGCAGTAGCGATGTGTAATTTTAAGGATGTATTCATTATATAGTGAGAGGTTAATGTGTCTTGCTGCTTATCATTTAAAGATTTTATCGATAATTTGATCTTAAAATCTCCTTGCCTTAAAATAAGTACTAATGAAAAATTGTACGTCCATTATCGTAATATCGATAACCACTAATAATCCATAAATATCGTCAGCTACTGGTAAAACAGATCGTAAATTATCACTTTCTAAAGTGGAACGTCTCGAACGTCTGACCCAAATCCCCCAAGTGTTACTATTCCTTAAGCATCGTGTTAAACCGCGAAATTATTTCTCTAATGCTTGAAATGTTGAACCGCCAAGATGAACTTGGCCGAATTGATGCCGGACGCTGCAACTCAGCTCGTCGTATGTACGTCCAGTAGCAGACTCAGCATCCCTTGGGAGTTGGGCTTACGAAAGACGACATCCTTGAAAGGCGTCCATGTACGTCACCTGCGAGAGGAACCTAGTTGGCTCGAAACCATCCTCGCGCCTTCTTTTTTTTCTGACTCGGGGCCTCCGGCTTCCGGCCCACGGACCGCCCGGAAATTGAGTCAACCGCCGGCCGGTATTGCGGCTCTTGCATCGCTCCGTATTTTCATGAAATTTTGGAGCGACGCGCACGTGTGCCTCGGTACCAGCCAACCTACACTACATTATATATGAAATGTCAATGTATTGTATTTCTATGTGGTATTTGCTCTATTTTTTAATATGATCTTTTGTCCATTGTCTCTTTTAAAATGTAATAGAATTTCTGCTTGATGTTTGTTTGAAGCGACTAACTGATCTTCCAACCACATCATAGTCGACTGACGTATTTTTCTATCTTTATTAAATTTATTCCTCATAGTTCATTCATAGTTAAAGATAATATTTAATAATTTTATAATTATACAAATTATGACAAATTATATATTTATAAGGGCCTTCACGGCACATGGCGAATACTGCTATTTATTCAACCATCGGTATAATATTGTAAAAATGGACTTTCCATTCGATAAATATATCGTTCAATCTATTATAAATATTCTCAGTAATCAAAAAATAAATTGAAATCAAAGAAGACCTTTTTCCAGAAGTAATATTAATTGTATAATGCAACTCAGCGAAAGCATGAATATAAAGTTCTAAGAATTGTTAATGTCCACTATCCAGTATAATGATTATATTTACGTTGGAATACTCGTAGAGGCTTGAATATCTCTTGTACGATTGAGATAAACGATGTTTTATCATTCAACTAGTGTGCCAATTCTTCTCGATCTAATGCGAATGACATGTGACTTTTTCGATTTTCATTAGCTTAATTGGCGCTAGACCCGATCAATTTTACGTCGGAAAAATACAAGAAATCTCGATTAAATATCACTCGTCGTGGCTCCACTGTACGAAAAAAAAAAAAAAAAAAAAAAAATAATTAACATAGAAATGAAAAGTAATAATAAAAAATAAGCAAAAAAACCCTTCGGGATATTTACGAAAAATTAATATACGATCATGTGTTTCGTTATTATACATACACATATTAATCGTTGATCGTAATTTTGTTATTAAAGCGTAAGCCTTTTCAATTTATCTCGAATAATTTCAACGAGGTTTCTCAAAATAATAATTGCTTTAATTTAGAGTTGCAAGGCACAAGGCCCATTTTTCTCCTCTTTTTTCTACAAATATTTCATCGTAGCTAATAAGGCTTTGGAAGGGTTTGTAGACTCAAAGCGAGGTATGCAGGAAATCAAATATTTGCCTTCCTCCCGAAATTCTCCAACGGCCAGAGCGTGACAGCGACAAGTCGGGCCAAAAAAAAGAAAAAAGAAAAAAAGAAAAAAAAGTTACAAAATCTTATGCTCGAGAGAAATCTTGCATGACAAAAGTTGTCCTTCGAGTCTATCACCGCTTTTACCGATCCATCGCCCGGGAATTAAACTATGTTTTCAACATGGTCACGACGACTTGTCTGCAAATTCCATCGGTGCAGCTATTCCCTTCTCGTTTCTATGCATTTGTATTTCTGCGCGCATGCGAGTTTATACACGTATAAGTGAAATAAACTCACCATTCCATGAATATCTTACGCGCCGGAAATTATTAAAAATATAACGGTAACGCCATTTAT
>NW_011948413.1:10902494-10926117 GCF_000503995.2 Ceratosolen solmsi marchali
ATTCCTGCTAATCCACAACTTTTTGTGCTTACATAGAAAAGAATTACATTTTTTATGAAATATTCGCACAATGAATCACTATTGCCTTTATCTAATAAAATAATTAATTGTTAATATTTTTATTATTTACTCGTCTTCTGTACGTGTGTGACGGTATAGACAATTAATTATACACGAATGGGCTGGAAATTGTCCTCAAATCGCACCGTACCAAGCTGGATATTTTTTACGATTTTATTTCTAAAAATATACGAAAACTCCACGCAACCGTGACGAAGTGAAGTTTTCTAATGTTTGCATAGTTGTAGTTAAATATCAAGCGCGATATGGCAATCCTTGGAAATTATATCCAACGAAAAAAATGGAAAGCCTAATTATAAAAACAAGCCTTACATTACAAAGTACTCCAAACCGTTACAGTTCTTATCCGATGGGCCAGTCACCTGGCATCCGTGGAAAGTAACGACGGGCTCTGATACGTAACGAAACGGCACGATCTTCCAGCGTAACGAGTGTCGTTTGAAGAAAAAAAAATGCCCGTTACAAGCGCAGGTCGGAGTCCACTTCCTTAGCAGTTCGCGCTCCTTTGCCCCCCCCCTCCTCTTCACGTCCCGTCTGCACAATAGCAGCAACGGGCTATTTACGCGCCCAGATCGCAGATACGAGGTACGCGTGGGCGTGCGAGACGCTGTTAAGGGATGCGGTTGTATTGCCGAGGGCAAAGTTGTTATGGATATTAACCGACGTCTATCAAGAATATTCGAAAATGAGTAGAGAAATGGAAGGATTTCGGACAACGATGCTCCTGCGGCTTCTCAACTGGGAGAGAAAAACGATCGAATTTTGTTTTATGGGCTTAAAGCCTTGCGAGGCTTTGAATTTTGCTGAGGTGTAATCGTAATTTAAATAGGACCAATTCCAATAAGTTGGGAAGCTCACAAAAAGGAAACTCAATTAATGCGAGCGTATCTCATTATTGTTGCTGGTAAGAGAAATTCGGCTAATCACTGCCCCAGTGATGTACAAGTCAGCCTTCCGTATTGACTCCTCGACGATTACGTGCGTATCGTAGTACTATGGACGCCAGGACTTAATCTGAATTTCTTTCGAAGTAAGGAGGAAAAAAAGAGAGACTGAAAAATCTTCCTCCTCGATATATCTTTCGTTCACCGTATTTTCTCACGTCCACTCGCGTTTACCTTTGTATTATCTCTTTTTTGCTCGCCCTTCCTCTCACCGCCCCCCCCCCTCACCCCCCTCACCCGTCCGCCACGCCCTGCGCCTCATTCTTATGTTTCGATTTCGGCTTTGGGGCATCCGAATCGTCCAAATACGTACGAAGAGGTAGAATGAACGTGGTACTTTTCTTTTGGACCACTTACCGACAATTTCAATTTTAAACGGTCGAGGAAGAGAAAAAATAAAGGAGCGGAAAGATGGTACGATACGTTTTACGAATGCAATTACTTTTATTCTTCGGGATATTTGCGAATGTTGTACATATGTAGCTTTTAATTCTTGTATTAGTGTAAAAATTTCAAGGTCTTTGCGCGTGTCCTAGTATCCATAATATCGTCATGAAATAGAAACGCTGCGTAATCGATGCGCGTGAAAAGTTCTTCAAATAATTTGCGATCGATTGGTCGCATAGATGAATGTGAAATTGATTGATAGATTAAATAGCGGATGAGAATAGAAAAATGTTGACATGAGAATTGTAGAGTTAAAGTTGGAAGGGTCTACTTTGTGGAATATATAGCAAACTCTAACGCTATATGCGTAAATGTTAATTTTGTAGTAGTTAATGCGGAAGTCTTTTATATGATATTTTTTTTTCGTTAAAATATCCAAGCCATACTTTTTGGTTTTTGTATTGATGTATTCGTAAAATATAAATCTGTAGGCGGGTTATTTATTAGAGCTGGTGCCGACAAAGAAATTCAAAGGGTTTAGGGATTTCGCGCTATAGCTCGATGGATCGACGACCAGGAGACGCGACTAGTTCTTTCGCATAATGCAAACTGCCCTGGTCCCGCATAGAAGGGTGAGCACACGCACCATTTCAATGAAAAATAATGCAAAGAAATAAGTTTTATCGATTAGGAAGAGAGAGAGAGAGAGAGAGAGAGAGAGAGAGAGAGAGAGAATGAATGAATGCTGTGTCACAGTCATTCGCATGCGTGTCGATTACGTCGTCGGGATGCAATCGATCTTTATGAATACTTTCTCCCCATTTAAGGCCTATGCCCGACGAGAATATCGCGAATAGCGATCGGATCCTTTGTTTTCTACAATACAAAAGTGATGAATGTATGGATTACTAAATCGTGTGCTCTATTCGCACAGGTGTCGAGTTTATTTGATAAATTGACGATTAGGCTGCTAGAAGTTTATAAAAATATATAAAAAATAATTATCTAACGAGCATTATGATTACAAATATCTCGTATACATAATGTTGAAATATTTAAATAAATTTTAATTACGTTATAAAATTGAAATTAAAGTTTTCCTTCAATAGTCGCACAACTTGCCCATTCATTGCAGTCTCGTTTATTTCATACTTTCGACTTAACGACATTAATATATTTCAATGAATGCAAGATATTATATTGCGAATTTAATGTTTATTATTTTCATCTCATGATTCTTATCGCACCGAGCTTATCCGAAACGTAATTGGCTATAATGAACGGTAATGTATCGATGGAGAAAAAAAAATTGCAAAATGTTAATGCTATTGGCAGAGGTGGATTCCTAACGAGATCCACAAGGATCATATGAAATCGATGTATGAATAAGCGAAAAAAAAAAGTATTACGACACGTAATTGAAGGCACGTGCTGTATAAAGTCAGACCTTGGGCTTGAAGAACGAGGCGAAGGAGAGTGCAGAAAAGCGAGAGAAAGCCGAGAAAATGTATGAAGTTGAAATCGTAGACTACGATGGAAGAAATGTAGCGTGTGCCGTCTCGATCTATATTATTAAAATAGTCTTTAGTTTTCTTTAGCCACCGGCAGAATCCGCTTGTCTTATATACTCGCTGTCTCTCTCAGCTGAAGGGGCGAGAAAATGCCGATTGGTTTGTAAAATAGTTGGCGGAGCGGAAGCCGATAAACGTCGATGAAATAAAAATGTCGATCGATTAATGGAGAATGAGAAATTTTTTCATACATTCTATGACGATTGTGAAATTATGCACCTAAATTGTAGAGAGACAGCTTATAATTTGTGTTCGATACGTATAATAAGTCGCATTGCAGACATTTAATGAAACATTGATTTGTATTTACTGTACTTATATCATACTAAAGAAATACGAGAATTTTTTAATGCACTTTAACTTATAGATGGTATCTACGTTTTTATTCTTATTATCACTTATTTGTAACATTAGTGGTGAATTATTTTAATTATAGCCTGGAGTTTGAATTTTTCTAGCTAGTCTTTCACTTTATAGACAACGAAGGTAGAATAGAAAGCGTAGGCATTTCGAAAGGATAACGTATTAAAGTTACATTAGCCATGAAATATCGTCATTATTCTACGTTTAATATTCAATTTTTTTTGTGGTCGTTTTAATTTTTGTGCCCATCGGTATCAATTCTTTCTAATTACAGAAGCTCGAATCGTAAATATTCGTACAAATTGCTCTTCCGCGTTATAGTTCATCAAACGAATGACGAATGAACGAGCTATAGTACACAAAAATATTGTCGATATTTCCAAAAGAAGCGTTGTCTAAACTTACCAATATCAATGACTCTTAACTATCATTCGATTAAGAATTCTTGCCTCCGTGTATCCAACGACCTAAGCTTCACGTGCGCTCGCTTTTGTCGGTTACGATCATATATCTCTATAAAGTCGATTGTGAAAAACGAGACGCTCGAGTATAAAAAATGCCCGTACGCGTATAAGTAGAAAGACGAGTCTCGTAAAGGCCTGACGGGGCTTTACGAATGTCGTCGTCGACCGAAATCGAAATTCTGCATCGAACGCAGATTCCGTCACGTTGTACACGTTGGGAATACTTTAAATGCAATTTCCGAGAGCTCGGACATATTTTGCGCTTGATATATACTATTGTGAATTTTACTTGTACGGCGCAATGTGCAACGTGAATATATAATATATGTAAAGTTTTCAAATTAAAAGCGAATCTCCAATTGATAGCCTTGAGTTGTTGGAGAGACATCTCGCGAGTTCTTTTTTCTATTTTTTTTTTTTTTTTTTGTTCTCTGCTTTGAGCTTTGTTGTGAAGAAAATTGATTAAAAGTAATATTTAACGGAATAATAAATTGTAAGGTAACTGATGGAATAAAGAAAGAACAAAAATTTGTTCACCAGTTTCGGTAAGCTTTGCGTGATGTCATGGTTAAATTACCGATAATACCTTGTACAATGTACGACACCATATAAAATACAAGCGAAAGAAATTATTTCAAGTTATTGAAAATTAAGCAGTGTATTACGGTGCGATTATTATTTTGTCGAATTGAAACGCAGATGAATAGGATGAAGATAATTGATATTCTTCCTATTCTTCATTAATGCCAAACCAAATGCACAATCGAAATTATACGTCCTGAAAAATTGAATAAAAAAGAAAAAAAAAAGGAAAAAAATCGGCCACATTTTATATTTCTATAAGTAATTGTCGTCCTTGATATGTAAGGGAGCGCGCATGAACGTAGTTTTGACGTGGTCGTCCGGTCAAATGACCCGCACTTACAATTATTATTCGATCGTGAAGAACCGAAAATTCGAGAAAAATTCAACAATATCGAATTGCAGCCGGGGCCAGTCGACTTCCTGGCCACATTGCCCGGATTTATACGCGGCCACTCTTTATAAATATCATCGCGGAAGTCCTCGTCGTTCGAGCCCTGGGCGTCAGAATCCAAGGTAATTACGAGGCCGCGTGCATAACGGCGTATGAGCAAAGGGTCGGACGCGCGCGTCCCATCGCTCTTATTTTGTAAATTCTCTTGCCATGCGATCCGAGACAATCGGACGGGTTGTGCGCGCGCGCACATTAGTGGATGCGTGACGTTATATCAAAGGCATCGATAGGAGAAAGAAAACGGATCGGGATGCTAAACACAAGCTGTACATGTGTTGGCTGGCGCGTTATGGTGTCTCACGGCTATAATAAAGATTAATTTCAACGAACTTATTGGCTGATAAATGTTTTGATACTCGAGTCGAGGTCGAAGTGCGCATGTGGAGAACTTGGGAATTCGTTTCCTATGGGCTTTTCTAACATTGTTTTGAGAGTGGAATTCTCACTTGCTTAAAAGTGTAATCGATACGTCTATGATGTTCATTCTCCGATGGCCGATAACAAAAAATGTCCAAGCTACGACATTAGCGACGACAGGAAGAATATTAAAAAAAAGAAAATATTATTTCCTTTCTAAATGTAAATACTACATTTATCGATATAATCCTACTAGGATATACTCCGAAATTGTCGATGTATTTTCCATTTCCTTGTCGAAAACATTCTTCTTATATTGAATGTCACATTTGCAAATTTGATAATTGAATTTGTTCATGCGATTTCCTACCGAATTCTATCATTATGCCTCTAACGATAATAGGAACAGATTTTCACAATCAATAAGTGAGCACAACGAATGAGCTTCGTTGCGTATGCGTCGTTGTGGTATTACAAGCATTGCTTAAAGCATAAAAATGATCCCCTTATCGAATTATTATCTCATTGCCAAATAATGTTTTTGCAACTTCGAACGAATAATAACGCTTGGAAAAGAGTCATTGCAAGTCATCCAACAAGTTTAATAAAAAAATTTCCATGTCTATGTTGTGAGTGATTAATATCTATTTGCAATACCCCGAAACTTTTGCGAGCTAATTATACTTTTGGTAAAGGCGCGCGATATTGTTAAATGATATTGAAAATGTTGTTCTTAAGACAGCGACTTTATCGTGTTGGTTGAGCGGATGATCGTAAATTTTCGTAAAATTATGTATCAATGTGCATGTACATTGTGCGTGAAATTAATGGAATATTCTAAAATATTTGTCATAAGGTAGGTGTCAAGTTTGTTAATTTGTTTGGAGAATGTAGAATCAGCTTGGTTCCCAGCCGTTGTGTACAGTTGAAACTTTATACTTCTGAGTCAGCGATCAGGACATTAAATTCCATAGGCAAGCGTAAATTAGAAACTGTGCGTTACTTATCAGCTAAGCAGATTAAATAATACTTGGTAATGTAAATATAAAATTTGGATTGTTAGTTAATCGAAGAGTTACTTTTATCTTTTTTCTCACTTACGATCCTACTTCGATCTAGCATGTCAGAGTATCTATAAACTAATTATATCCAGTGGCCAACGATCTCGTATTATATTTATCTGTCAAAGTGATTTCTTCGTTGATAAAATCAACTTGAATGACTATTGGAGATGCGCAAAGTTAAGGATTCAACGTCACCCTCGCGTGCTCACCGTCGGTAAAACACAGATTTGTCCGAATTGTAATGAGGTCAAAAGCGACCAACGGTTAAAGTTGAAACCTAAATGAATTTACGATTTTGCCGAATGAAGCTGTCGCTATATATCGACAATATAACTTTGAAATCTCCAGCATCGATTGCGCGTGTAAGCCCTTTGCGGGGCTGTCGAGAACCTCGCAATTGTCTCTCTCGGAAATCTTATCTGTGCTTCCGATCGAAAAGAGTTGGTCGGTGAGTTACGCGGAAGAGGAGGAGTTGCTCATAGTCATTGACGAGTCGCTACTCACGGTATACAAGAGAAAAGCGGAAAGACAGGTGATGTGGAACCAAGTGGGATTAAGTGGTGCATCCTGTGCCTCGCTCCAAGTATACGGCCAGGATGGTATACATCCTTTTTCCTTTCCCGAGCCTCCTCTACCCCGCCGCCCCTGCCAATCTGTTGTGTCATGTGCTAGAAATGGGAAGAAAATACAGGAGTCACGTGAGATACCATTATTCTTTTACTAGCACCTTGTACAAAGAGAAAGCCCAAGTAGAAATTCCATTGGCTTGTCTTCAATTTACTCGGTAAATCTATCTAAATGAGCAGCATCTATTACGCTTACATTGCCCTTGATCATGTAGCCCAAGACGTTCATGCATAATATTCATAAATGAAGCAACATCGTACGGACGACTATCATCCGTAAAATTATTGCTCTCGTGATAATTTAACGTGCCCCATCTCATCGCAAAATCATTAATGACTAGACACAATACCTCGAGTAACGATTTTTTTATTACAATCCCATAATAATAATAATAACAACAACAACAACAACAGCAACAACAACAACGATAATAATAATAATAATAATAATAATAATAATAATAATAATAATAATAATAATAATAATAATGGATCTCGTACTTTACTTCAGAATGCTTTGGCATAACATGCATGAAATTACCGAGGTTTTGCATAATCTTACGCCGTTATCCCAGCTCCTTGCAAAATGTCGTAGTTCAAGAAACAGTCCAGCCTCGTTCAAGAAGCAGGACAAGAATACCAAGTATCAAAATGACGGAGAGACCAGGAGGATGAAGAAAAAAGAAAGAAAAAACAAAAACGAAAAAGAAAAAGGAGTCAGTGCACGAAGTTAGGAGCGACACACGATACTCGCGGGGGGCTCAAGGAACGGACAGAAAAAAGAGCGAGAAGACATGCAGTATGTTCCTCTTGAGCGGGCACAAGGCTACGGATCGTCTGCCTCTCGACAAGAAGCACCAGTCTACCTAAGAAGGACGATGTGCGTGTGTGAAAGGGTTCGCTCGGAACTAGCCGAGTAGCCCGAACCACGTCGTTACAAACCTGTGCCGCACCTCGTTTCGCCTCGCGCGCGAAATAAGGTATAAGGGCTCGACGGCAGATGGTCCTCGAGGATCCTACCTTTCCTGTCTCTGTGCCTCACCTTCCCGAGTCTTTCGCGAAAGAGAGCCTGTCTCGGAGGACGAAGGACAGCTGCTCAACTATTGCCCCTTTCCACAAACGCGGATGCCCTAGGTCGACCTAGGTCCTCGATCTGGTGCTTCCGAGGTTCATTCGAGGGGGCTTCTAGTGGCCCTTCGGCTTCGTCTGTCTCCAAACGTCGGCCCATACATACCCACGGCACTTCCGTCTTTCAAATGCTTTCACTATTACGTTATGTATTAATATCATTAAAATGCCGAGATGATTTATGGAAACACGTAACGCTAATCTCTTGTCTACTCTTATGCAAATTTATGCATTGGAAAATCGTGGCTAACACGAGTAAAGAGTTTTTATTTTATTTCAATCGTTAAATTACGATTAAGCGACGAACCACGATCATGCAGTATCCGATATATCACAATCGTTTATAATAATTAGATAATTAAATAATTTACGATTAGAATGTTAGCGTTGGATAGCAATGTATTTCGTCCGCGAGATAATTGAAGCCTGTTTATAAAATAATAGGGCGTCCCGTGTCCCGGCGTTGAATCATTGTGCCAATTTGGGGTGGGGGGGGGGGGGGGTTTATGAGCTCGATGGTGCTGGTACACCAAAGGATAAAGTAAAAGTTTGGCGATCGCAGTGGACACCCAGCGAGACAATACAATACACTTGTCGCGCCAGATGAGAAGGGAAGAGATGTTGACTTTACGTAAATGTGAAGTTGCGCGCGTAACCAGATGTTCCGTGCACATGGTACTGTACACTCCGCACTCCCACACTCCTATCGCCGTCAAAGGCCACGCGCGTTTCCACTGAATTTTCATTTTCTGGCGCCCTTTTTCCTCGACTCGGCCCTGTCTGCGACGTCGATGAACGTTCGTAATGCCAAGGTTTTTGGGTCAGCGCTGCGTGAGAAAAAGCCAAATCGAACAGTCGTCCCACTAGTGAAGTTTACTTCGAAAGCAGAAAGGTTCCTTGAACCTTCACCCAAGACTCGGCAGATGGTAAATGTGCACGCGCCTTCTCTTCGTTTTATCCCTTTTTCTTTTTGGACGTTACGAGGCAACAGCTTCGTGCGGCTTGCATTATTAATTGTTTTAGCTGACCGTAGCCTTCTTGACCCTAATACCCGAGCTCGCTGATTACAGGGATGCGGCGTAGAAAATAACCGTAATCAATTCGAGAATTTTCGAAGGTAAATATTTGATTATCTTGAAATTATCTTATGAAATGTTATGAAATTGCTCAATTAGGAGCGGTCAAAATTCTAGAGATATTTTCAAATGCAAAAGGGCGATAATTACAAATTTTCAACAAAAGAAAAAAAAAACAACAGCAAAAAATCAGTCCTTAAACTAATCCAGAAGATCGACAGTAATCCCCATCCACCATACGTCGATCTTTAGTCGCGACAAGAAACTACTCGCCCGACTTTAGCTGCTCTAATGTATCCAAGCTGCCATGAAAACAAGACCTCGAGAGTCCATAACGTAAAAACCTTTCGCAATTAAAAAACATTAAATATTAATTTTCTCTTATATGCTGTTAGTTGGCATGAATCTCACGTCGAGCCGATTAACGATATATCTCGGCGGATCTCCTCCGCAACTAACGTAAGAACGGAGCGTCCGGAGAAGCGGCGAACAAGTTTCGACGGCAGCAGGATCGCCTATCCCTGCTTCGCTCAAGTTCATTGTTCCGCTACGCGAGCCAAGCTCTCGCGGTCGCTCGAACTCGCGATCGGCGCACTCGGGACGGGAGATGGTGCCGAGCACTAGGTCACGGCGGCGTCCATTGTTATCGACGTGGAGGGCCTCGTCGAACGTCCTGGCTGCGACGACGCTTCTCACGTCCGGGTCGCGCGAGACTAACGTCAGTCGAGTGGCACAATACTTTCTCGACACGAGACAATGAACTGATGGAGATACTCCGCTCGAGTTTCTGGCCTCCTCGTGAGAAGGACGACGCGACGGAGACGACGACGGCAACTAAACCAGTCAGGACCGCACCGTCTCTCGATGATTGCGCATGGTGCTGGATGCGTGGGTGCTTACCGAATTCGTCACTGTTCTATCGCAGTCGCGAGTACGGAATACATTTTGCCCTTGACACGAGAAAGACTCGTTCCATTGCCGTGGCTCAATCGTGGCAAAAGTACATTCCCGTTCGGACAAATAAAACACTTGGCTTTTCCAATAGTGATAATTACTCATTGGTTAATAATATGCCGTGCAGTACTCGGGGGAATTGCAGAGCCCGTTCGAACCAGGTATTTTAATTAAGGACTTTCATGATAACACGGAGATGCGTCCTACGTGCTCTCAATTCTTATGAAATGAGCGAATGGTCGTAGGCTTTATGGCTTAAAGATGAAAGAAATGCCCGCTTCTCTTATAAAGAAGAAGAAGAAGAAGAAGAGGAAGAAGAGGAAGAAGAGGAAGAAGAAGAAGAAGAAGAAGAAGAAGGAATAACGATATAATAAATAACGAAAGAAAGCAATGACGTTCAGACGATAAATGAAATGTTATGTGAACTATAGAGCCTCCTGCCACAGATGCACCTCACGCGCACAGACGAAGAGAGACACCGAAAGAGCTTTAAATATTATTGCATCCGTGCAAATTATTTAACCGCTCATCGGGCATAGTTTGCAATCGTACTTTCATTTCCAACAAATAGCGCATCGCTTCATAAAGCCTTTGCCGATTTATAAATGTAACCTTAAAGCTGCGAAGCATGAAAAGGTGCGGCTCAGCCGCCTCTGAGGGCCTCAATAACGAAAAGCACCACCTCGTCGAGTCTCGCGAGATTGGATGTTATCGGAGCTCCCAAAGCCAGTAACGGGACTTATCCGAGACAGGGTTCTCATATAGGCTTAAGTGGCCGCTGACGCGGAATTGATGAAATTTGGTGGGTGCCAATGTCAATGGCGCGCAGGTATCTTATCCAACTTTATAGCGAGATCGCGCTCTTGCACGGGAGGTGCACCAAGTTCGGTGAGAGGCGCGCATGTGTGCTTCCTTCGCCGGGGAAGCACATCGAGCGTGACGCCCTACCTCGATCTCGTCGACGTACGTGCCGACTAAACGTCGACGACGACGTCGGGGACGCGTGTGCTAGGGGCGAGAGAGCCCGAGTACTATCGCTAGTTCCCCGGACCCGGATCCGTGGGGTTTCCGGTTTTACAAAATTGCCGAGAGAGAGAGAGAGAGAGAGAGAGAGAGAGAGAGAGAGAGAGAGAGACAGACAGAGTCCCATAGGACCTACGGTCTTGCTGCTAGACGATATGCAGCAGTGCGATGCGTCGCCATCGAGAATAATTGCTCTACGTCTAATCTGCCGTTATTCAACGATTCGAGTTTTGTTTTTGGTCTCGGGCTAAAGAGCCGATACTTTATCGTTTATTGGCGTTAATGGAGTACCGTTAGAAATTATGAATTTTATTAGCAGAAATAATGGATCTTTCTCATCTTGAAAAAGGCAAATTTTTAAGTGCGTCATATAGCGTGAATATTTATGTTAAAAATGTGCGAATAAAAATATGCGGTCGAACACATGCACGTTACGTTGATTGATGTGATAAAATGAAGAGATTGTGTTATTGAAAGTCAGTCTTGGTAATTAGCGTCTTCTGAGAAAAATAACGTCGCAAAATAAAGCGTAAGGCAAACGTTGGCTTTCACATGCGCTTTCATTTGTAAACTGTGCGAATTTCAATTTTTAAAATGCTTAACGAGATAAATATGCTTGGATATAAGAATAGAACTACCGAGTGATAAGGCCTGTTATGTTCAAACCTACATGATATGCGATAAGAAATTATGACTTGCTAATTTAAGAGTAGAAAACAAGTCCCTCTGCGAATTAATGTTATATCAGTCGGATCAGTTCGTTCATTGATCTCCAGCACTTTTACGCTAAAATTCAAATTGATTTCGTATCTATGGATTTGCAAATTGTGACAAGCTCTGTTCAATCGTGATACTTACGAGAGAAATGATCGATTGACAAAAACGAGTGGATCGGAGACAAAGCCTTTCACGCATAACGCAACATCTTACTTCTTCACAGACATTTATAGTACATTTTATATTTGCAATATTTGTATGTAACTTAATAAATGACAATTTAGTTAGGTTTCGAATATAATTATAAAATCTATAATTTTAACGAATTTCATTTTCAAGAGTCAACAAGCTTTAATCTTTTTATCGCAAGCAGCAAATCTGTATTTGTAAATATATTAAAATTAAATGCAGTATGCAACATAAGATAAATACAATACCAGGATTGTTTGATAATTTTGTAGTTTAACATTTAATTAATAAAATATATCAGTATTAGTTTATCCGATGCTTTCATAAATCTTATGACAATTCGATTAGTTATTTTTTTTTTATATATTACGAATGCATTTTTTTTTGTTTTTTTTTGTTTTTTTTTTTGCATATATTAATGAAATAATCTGATTTGTATTGTTACAATTGAATACATTCGAATGTATTGAGTAATCTGACGTAATTGACAATAGGTTAACATTTACTCAAGATTATTTAAAGTTGCGTTAGCAATTTTAAAGTAGACGAATATTGGTTATTCATCTCTTTTATTCATGTATGATTCTTATTTGCATATCGGATAGTAAGCTGAAGCTACAGAATTTTTTTATGCACCTCGAGCATATACTTTTGCTTTCACAAAAGTTTTTATCTATACGCATAAAAAATGTCAGCTTTCATAATACACGGACCGTAAGTGCACTCCATCGGTAAAAGGCCTCTGCATCGACTTTCAACATTCGGTATTCAGTTTTACTTGTGATGCACGTACTTTCAGTCGAGGAATATGCAGGTAGTGTCCTGCGATGAGTTCTTCTTCGATCCTTTCTTGTCTGGATCTTTGAACGTAGAGTTCATACTTATCGACGCATGGTTCTACTAAACGACTTACCTCTACTCTTTATAGTTGTTAAAACTTTCTAGTAAATATAAATTTAACAAATAGTTTTTTAATAATTGATGTTACCAATATTATAAATCGGATGTTTTTCATTTCTTTTCTTTCTTCATCTTCTTTTTTTTTTTTTTTTTTTTTTTTTTTTTATTTTCTTTTTTTTTTTTTTTTTTTTTTTTTTTTTGTTTAATGAAAGTAAAGTGAATTTTCAAGATATTTTCAAATAACTTGACGATGAAGAATGCTCTGAGCCATGCTGTTGTTTAGTTAAATGCTGAAATTATTATTTAAATTGATTAGAATTGAATAAAATAGCGATAGTGACGATTTTGATTCAAAACTATTCATTATTAGTTAGACTTATATTTACATGGCTATTTTGTAATAAAATACATTCGGGTAAATATTGTCATTTGTAAATTTTATGCTTTGTAAAATATTTATAAGCACATATTGTTACCATGATACATGGATAGATAATGAAGTCTAATAGTAGCAATAGTTTTTCCACATAATTTTACGAACATTCTAAAGATTATACATGTATAATTGATAGATGAAATTAATTGATTAGAACATAATTATATACAGAACTTTTGCTATAATCGTAATGCAAAAATCAAAATTTCGTACTCAATCATGCTATTACCTATTTTAGCTTTATAGAACATCTTAAAATGTACAAATAATCGATACGGAAGATGGTAAATCGATAATACAGTATAACTACGGTAGGTAAAAATAGAAATTTCTTTACCGGCGACAACAAGATCTATACTGTGATTTACTGCGTTTGCGCACAGCGTCGACACTTGGACATCTAATACACGTTCCTTTCTCTTTAAAAAAAAAGAAAGCAAAAAAAAACAAAAAAAAAATAGATTCAAGAGAGAAAGAGCGAGAAGGAAATAGAAGAAAGAGAAACGGTCAGACGGAGAGAGGGAAAAGTGTCTGGTTGGCGCTGATTGCTGAGCCGTGAAAAACAGCTATCGCTGTTCTCTCAGAATGCCATCGACGGTATAATGATAAATCTTAATTATGCGCTTGATCTTTCGTAGAATTGTAAAAAGTCTAAAAGAAAATTCACCCTTCTATGGAATTTAGAATAATAAGTATTTGAAGAAAATGTATGACAACATAAGATTAAACGATTTATAAAATTATAGTAAAGTTATTTATTACTTTAAATAAATAAATAAAAAAAAAAAAAAAATAATAATATACATGACGAGAATACTATGAACTTTAATTATATTTATCAATTTTATTAAATATTATCTGCGAGAATGTGGGAATGAAGGAAAGTTATTTAAACATCTTATCTCATAATGTAAAAATGATACACTAGAAGGTACATAAATATTCAGGCAACTAAAACCTTAAAAGTATATATAAGATATAATATACATTACGTAGGATGAGTAGTATAAATAAGAATATAAGATACCGTATGTATTACATACATTTGTCTATGTTTATTAAAAACGAGGAAAAATCTTTTATTAATTGCTATGAAATACAATTAAAAAAGCTTTTACTTAAATATGCTCCACCTTTTTATTTTCTTATATATATATATATATATATATATATATATATATATATATATATATATATATATATATATATATATATATATATATATATATATATATATATATATATATATATATATATATATATATATATATATATATATATATATATATATATATATATATATATATATATATATATATATATATATATATATATATATATATATATATATATATATATATATATATATTTAGAATATTATTAAATTAGATAATTATAAGATTTTTAATGAATATGAAAACAAGTGTCATGACATTTGTCTTGATTTCCGATTAAGTCAAGTTTTCATCATTAATATTCGCAAAGTAAAATAATAAAAGTGATACAAGCATACTTGAAAGTTTAGAAATAATCGTATTAAATAATTGTATTAAAGTAATCGTCGTTACGATCATTGACATAATCATCAATTTTTAAAGAAAATATGTTAGAAGATTGCGCAAATGTCAATATTATATCATTAAGATTATTCTATGTAATGTGCTTTCCAATTTCTTTAGCGTCACCCTCATAATATTTTCATTTCTATGCCTGCTTATTATAACGAGGTTATTGCTTTATTATATGAGATTACTTTAGTGTGAGGAGAGGCATTCCGAGCAACATTGGAGAATTACGTTGTCATCTCGGTGGGAAAAAAATCATTGATCATTCCTTGTCGTCGCTTTGTATTACGGCTTCATTTACATAGACAGAGGATTTGACCACGGGATAATCTTTTCAAACTAATGGTTTAAAAATGCTAAATATATAAAAATAAAAAAAACGGGTCTAAATATCTAAATAAAAAATAACAAAATTATTCTAATAATGAAATGTTTTAAATGCAAAGCAAGAGAAAGTTAAGTAGCAAAACACAAATTTGGCATTTTAGTAATCTGCGTTTAAGAGAAACCTAGGTAAGTGTAAAAATCTACTTACAAGCACGTGTGCACACCTGTACAGCTCATTTTTAATTTTCTACTACTTTGGATGATCGTTACGCGGCATGACGTCATCATTAATTTAATTACCAGAGATGAAGAATTAGGTCTTAATATTATATATTCTTAACCAGAGCGTTTAAGCGGTGATTATATATTTATATATTTGAAATTGTCATAAAGTGACAAACCATCCATTGACGGTTCTCCAAAAAAAAAAAAAAAAAAAAAAAAAAAAAAAAAAAAATTAAAAAAGGATGAGAAAAAATGTAGATGATGTTTGTCTATGTCAGTGGGCTTTCGAGTTTGTTTTCCCTGTTAAAGTTTACTTCTCTCCCCTTTCATCCACTCTTCTTTTTCCTTCCTCATTTTAAATTTTAAACACAAATATTGAAATGCCTGAGGTTCGTAAATGAAGTTTATGTCCCGCTTTCAATATCTCGCTCTCTCTTCCCCTCTCTCTCTCTCTCTCTCTCTCTCTCTCTCTCTCTCTCTCTCTCTCTCTCTCTGACCGTGCCTTTCATCTCTTTCCAATAGAGGTAATGATGCGAGACCGGAAGTGGCCACTTTCGCGCGACTGCAGTACGAAACCCAAAAGAGGAAGAGATATGGATACGGTGCACCCTTACCCTACCTTACTCAATGTATAAAAAAAAATTAGAATACGGAATATAAATAAAATAAAAATGACAAAAAATATACTTATCTCTGATTTCTTCAAAATTTCGAATTTTTTGGCATAATACAATTCATATTTTTATTTTATAAAATCTACTTTTTTGTAAAATTAGTATTTACATTCAAATATTATAACATTATAATTTTAGTTCTTAATTATACTAATAATTATTACAAAGAAAAGCTAACTTTAAAGAGTATCAAGAATTTAGATTTTCTTTAAAATTAAAATTAAAATCCTTTATTTACTAATAAACAAAACATTTTTCATCATAAGTCGTACAATCTGCATTATATTTAATAAACAGTTAAAAAGTTATGATTTTCTGTATATGAACTGTAATTGAATTTCCGAGAATTTTCTATTGTTTTTTCTTTTCAGCGTTGTTTAATAAAAGTTACAGTCCAATTTATTTCTCGGTGCAGAAGCTGCGACAGAATGTAATAGTGACGGGGAGAGAGAGAGAGTGAGAGCGAGTGAGCGAGTAAGTGTTGGGGGGTGGGGCGAATGAGTGTTGGGTGGGAGGGAGGTGGGGGTAACAGAGAAAGTGAACAAGAGAGCGAAAAGAGGCAGATAGAAAGAAGTGTGTCCGAAGAATGGCGGACGGTGTCACGCGCCGGAAATCGAGACTGGAACACTCGCGGTTTCTAATTAAGGCGGCTACAAATGATTCTTAATGCTCTATTGAGCAGAAAAAGATGTTTCAAGCTGTCACTCGAAGAGGCTCGCTAACTTATTTTCTCTTTTGCGCGAATCGCTTATTCCTGCGAATGTAAGATTGATTTGTTTATTTAGTCCTTTTTTTTCTAATAGAAAAAGAAAAACTTATGAAGACGTCCCTCATATATATTTATCTGAGTAAATTGAGATTGTAACTATTATTTCACGGCGTCAATTTATGGAATCTCGTTAAAATGCAAGTTGGGTCGTACTTTATTGTCTCTTTCTTAAAAAATTATACTAATATTCGTAGCTTTGCCAATTGAATGTTTTATCTCATAAATATAGTCAAGGTTTGTTTTAGTTATAATTGCTGATTGGCAAGTGGTATTTTTCAAGTAAAAAATAGCAATGCAATTTGAATAATATGTGATAATTATTCTTGAATTCAGAGAAGAAACGAATATGATAAAGTGAAAAGATTTATTACTCTAAAGTAATTAGTTTCAAATCTATAATTAACAACTTTTCCTACCTCATTTACATGATTATATATATATATATATATATATATATATATATATATAATGATGAAGGAATTTCGTTTAAAAATTCTCAGTCGTAAATCGACAATAAATACCGAATATCATTTGCTTTCGATAGAATTTTGAAGGATTGACTTCGATTACGTACAGCGGCAGAATTTTATCGCAAGCAACATTTGTGTCTTCGTTACTTCTCATTGCCATCTATTACGATTTTTGAAAAGTGAAAGCACTGCACGAAAGTCACAGTATTTCATGCTCTTACGCGAATCAGCTCTTCATTTTCATTTTTTAACGTTCACTCTAAAGCTGGTAATTAGCTTCTCGTACATCTAATCTCGGAAAAACATTCTGAAAACAAAGACGCGTACTTATAATTACGCGATTGTATGCGTAAATGCGGGTGCGCTCACATACGCGCGCGTACATAGAGAGTGATAGATAGATAGAGATAGAGAGTGATAGATAGATAGATAGATAGATAGAGATAGATAGATAGATAGGGCAAAGATAAATAGACAGAGAAAGATAGGCAGACGAGTACACAGACACGAATAACGCGCATTCCTACGGAGGAGGTTTTTTTTGTCCTCGGTGACAGGATTTCTATCTCAACTCGTGTAAAGTCGCATGATTGAGAATGTACGACAATGAGAGGCTCGCGTGCCAGAAGGATGGAAAGAAGAAGAGGAGAAGGCAGAGGGAGAGAGAGAGAGAGCGAGCGAGGAACGGAGGTCTTCTTGTCCTGAGGTCGACGGCCTGGGCGAAAGGATCGAGGGGAGAGTCGAGAAGCTCCTCATGTCCAGCATCACCTATCGGACGACGAGCAAAGCAACGCGGCTCTCCCGTTCCGCATTCGACGACAGCAGCGAGGAACCCGTTAGAGTCCGGCTCGTATATCCTAGTGTAAAGTTGTAAAACGAATTTTTTCGGGGAGCATCCTTTTTTTCGCCGGATGTGTGTAAAACCCGATACGGGGATCGCGATGCCCGCCTGATTTCTAACTCGGATTTCGGTATCATTGCTGAGATCCGTATAAATATTTTGGATATCCCGAGGTTAATGTAAATTCCCTTGTAACTTTTCCGTTCGCGCTGCGTATATGCATATAAGAATATTAAGTTTTGTCTGATTAATCGACCTGATATTTATTACGCATCTTTAATAAATATCGAGGCATTGATTATGAGCGACTACAAAGCTCTTCCTTAATTATATTAAATTTTGAATTTCTTTTGTATCTTTATTTTTCAAATTGTTGGTAACGCATAGCATGTGCCGCTGCCGTACCTGTGCACTTATATAACTTTGGTATTTCTAAAGAATAAATAACGTTATCTAAGTCTGGAAATTGAACGATAACTTCGTTCTGGACTATGGATTCATAATGTAAAATCAATGAGACATAAAAATGTGTTGAGTTTTATGCTAACACATAATTTATGATTATTGGCACATTAAATACCTTTATTATATAAAAATATTCATAACACCTGGTGTATTCTCGATGGGTACACATGAATAAGCGAGTTTAAAAATTTCTTATTTAAGCGTCGACGTTATTAAATGATTTGTAAAAGTCACTTTCAAATGGTTGGGAGAACGAATGGTTCATATTGATGGAAGTAATTGAAAATGGATCGAGAGTCGCGTATTTTTTTCCCAAACCTTTTATAGAGAAAAGTATTGAGACCGTTCGGCCATGTGTACTTGTTCATTTTTAATATTTGAGAGTTTGTGAGATTTCAATACAAATTTTAATTTATTTCGCAAGAGCCTTAAATGGGAAAAACGATGCATTACGATATTAAAAACAGAAAAAAAAAAACAAAAACAAGAAAAAAACTTTACTCCGATAAGGATATCATACAAACGAAACAGCAAAAAATCAATTGGAGATAAAAGTTTTAATTTGCACATAAAGGTGTAAACAGTTACTTATATATATTTTTTTAATCTAATAAAACAATTTTTTATTATATTTTTGTCTTGCATCTGACTTAAAAACTTGTATTTGTTTTTTATTTTTATGATGAGCTTATTTGCATATGTGCGCCTCGAATTTTTGTCATTTATAAAACATTTTCGTAAATGCTTCTAAGCATCATTTAAAAATAAGGTTTGCGTATTAAAAAGCAAAATGACCAATGAAATGAAGTAAAAACAAAACAAAAACAAAAAAAAAAACAAAAAAAAACAGCTGTTTCAGATCAAGAATTACTGCATAACCTTTTTCAGTAAATTGAAATAAATCAAGCTAAATACAGAGTAATATGTAAGTAAATTTTCATTTTCAATGAGAAATTACAGTATCTCTGGTAAAAGTCTTTTATCATATTCAAATTCAAGCTACGCGTATAAATTTCAATTGAAATAATGTTGTTATCCAGGCTTTTAAAAAAAAAAAGTTTAATTTCTTAGGAAAAGCATAATCTACGTGTCAGATTGACACGGTTGAATGCTATTTTATCAAATAGATTCACACAATATATATACAAAAAAGTTTTGTATGTAAACCCGAGGGCTCTGTGTATCATATCATGCTAACATACTAAAAATATATATTGAAATAAAAAGATGATTAAAAGTGGAAATGCGAGAAATGAAATTGCAATAAGAATGTAAATGCAAGCGCAGTTTAAAAGGTCACTAAGTACTTCTTCAACCTGATTTATCCATGAAAAAAAAAAAAAACCTCTTTCTATTTTCTTGGTAAACGTACACTACACACGCTCCTTCTATTATTAACTCAATTGTTCTCCAATCATTGGAATACATGTATGTAATGCAGCAAAACTGCACCTCAATCGAATCTATCTCTTTTCCAATATAAAAATTATCCTGGACAAAGTAACAAAGCGGATAAACATGGGAGAAATCGTTGTTGGAAAGTTAATCCCAATATACGTAATTGTTTTTCAACCCCCGTGAGTGTATCGACATACTGAATACTAATATGATCGGGCTTGATTTATCGCTTTGGCCTTCATTAAGGACGAAGCTCTTGGAGGGCATCGATGCGAAAAGCTGGCGACAGTTTTTTTACCAATATTTTTTCGCGAATAACTTGGTCGAACTTTCCTCGCGGTCATTATTTTATACTTGGATACTCGACGCTCGATAATGGAGTTTCGAGTAGTCCCACCTCCGTCAAATTATTCCAATTGTCGAAGGAGGGATGCCGATTATTGATCTGCGTTTGTCAAGGTCAGCGTTAGTGGTGCAAAAGTTGCGAGGATCAAATTACCAAAGCGTACCAGCAAGTTTCTCGATTGTGTGTTCGCTGTAATTACTCGCCCGATCGTTGGCCTTGCGCGAGGGTCGCGACCGGGCGGGCTGAGCGCTTTGGCGATGGAGTGGCCGAGGGCAGGGGGTAAAGGGGGCGGAGGGGGCGGATAAGACCAGCACGAGGTAGATCAGCTACGCGTGAATCATTATGTAATGTACTTCAAATTACATTCGCCCACTGCTCGTCTACTTTTCTAAGCGAATACAAATGCGCGCGCAGTGCTCGCATTGCTGTTAGGGATCCTCTTAGTTGTACGAGCATAATGATTAATCGACAATGTTCAGAAAGTACTAATATCGTATTTTGCATAATGGCGTTATGATTTTCATGGCGATATCGACGACAAGCAATTATTATTTTAACGAAGTATTCGAAAAGTGGGATATTTTAAATAAATTGTAAGTCGCCAGGACAACCAACTAAATTATCCGAGGCTAAATAGAAATAAACAGTGTAGCTCAAAAGTGGATGCAAATGCAATTCTCATTATTTATGGGATATGTACTATAAATATACACGTGCCCTCGCACACACGCACAAGCATACACGTATAAATTACTCGAGTATTTGCTTCTTATTTTTAGAAACTCGTAATATACATGTGGGTAGGAAAGTTCTGATGCAAGTTTCCTTTTCTCGATTCATACATATATGCATATAGAGTAAATGAGGGGCGAATGGAAAGAGGTGGACGAGGAGGGGGCGGGACGGGGAGGGACGGAGGGCGGCGAGGGAAAGGATTTAACGGAGGCAAATGATTTGTGCCTCATTCGTGACAGAAGTTCTTTCGAGAGATTGAGAATCCTTTTGCGGCGTATTTGCCCTATGGTATGCACCAGAAAAAGTATGTCCGTAAATGGTTACGTAGTCGCTTTCGAAGATCTATGATGCATGCGTAATTGCCACCGTAACTATCGATTTTTCGAAAGCCTGCGTTTTAGATGCCGCTCGAGGTAATTGCATCGAAGAGACAATCGATTATTTATTTGGAGTGCCTTGGCGTAAGTCTCTTTAATCTTGAAAGCATTTCTCATTGAAACCAGTAAAATAACGGTGTTACGCTCTGCAGAAATAAACCGAAGGATAGATTAACGTTTACATCTATAATGGTATTCGAACGCGTAGCTTTTAATAATAACTTTCTATATTAATACTGTTAGGTTTTCTAATTTTTCTATTACTTTATTTATAATTCACAACAATAAGGCGTTATTATAAAATCTTAATAAATCTTATTGTTAAAGAACAAGGAAATAAGTGAGACATTAATTTATATTAAATTTCTAATTAAATTATGAAAAGCGTGCATAATATGATTTTTCACATTCAGAAAATAACGCAATTATGAAATTATAGAAAGTTAAACTATTAATGATTATTCATTGAAATTTTGGCTTGCAACGAATATTTTATATTGAAAGTTATAGTAACAGTTTTTTGGCTATAATTTTTTATAATTATAATAATTTTTGTGTTTCAGGTGAGTTGTTGGAGAGTTTTCAGAAAGACTAAATAAATGTTCCTTGTCACGTAAGTTAAAATTCATAATTTTATAAATACATGCGATGGTAGGTGTCGATTGTCGATAATTATATTAATCGTTAAATACAACTATTTTGATTTGCAATTCCAATCAGATTGATTGTTGTGTAAAAATTTTTTAATTTATTCTGCTCAAATGAGCGTACGATAATTTTAAGAAAGACACGTACACGTAGATAACACATGCGCGTACACGGCATAGATTTTTTCACTTCGTCAAGAGATCCGTTTCATTCGTCTAGTTTTACATAAGAAATGCCGATGCCTTGGATAATGGAAAAAGCTAAAATATTTATTATTTCATCAGTTTAATAATTTTCGTCGACGTTTCCGGCATTAATTATAAATATTCATTTTTTTATTACACATACGGGCGGGCGAATTTTTATCTCACATTCGTATCTGTGCCAGCGGTACACCACCGGCAAACCTTCTTTCCTTCGTGGTGATTTGGCTAGCGATTAGAACCGTCAATCGTCGAAAGCTTGCCACGCCCTCTTTCGTTAATTCTTCATAAAATGTCATTAATAATGTCATGGCTCCTGAGATATGTGAAAAGATTAAAAGAATAATAAGGCGAACCGATGCAAAACATTAAGAAACACGCAATTTAACAAGAATTACTTATCTCTTATAAAGGTTTGAAGGACCTCAACGGTTCTCTTCATCAGAATACCATTCATTCGTAACAGCGATCTTTTCATTGTCGACTCGTCATCTAAATATGATCGATAGCCAGTGGGATTTTCAAGATAATGATTAAACTAGAACATAACGATGAATCTTACACTCTCCGTGTAAGCTACGATTTAGTTGGTAGTGCTAACGATTCATTCTTTTATCGAAATTCTATAACTCACAATCTAAAAACACACTGTCAGCTCTAAACATCGTTCGGTTAATTTTAATACAAAATTTTTTTTTATTTCTCCTTAGCTGTATATTTTATAGCTACACGTGTATAATATATCTTAATGGAAGTTGCACTTACAATAATAACGTTGAAACGATCTACTCGGTATTGAAAGAAGAAAAGAAAAAAAAAAAGAAAAAACAAAGGAAAGAAACATTTCTCGATAAAGTTGCCGATATTGGTCGTCTGGAAAGCAGTTCAAGATTTCATTCCATTATCATGATAAAAATATATCATTTATCCGTATCATCGAGTCACAATGGATCCGAAGATGAAGATCTTCTGAACGTATCTTCTCAAACCAACGAGGATGAAGGCACAAGCCAGCGTATCGTGTCAACATTCATAAATATCCATCTGCACGACGTAAAACTCTATCGCAAAAAGGATAAAGCAGCGCGCCGACCTCCCTGTAATTTGCTTACCACCTCGAATTTATTCGCGAGTATATTCGCATATTCGCACACGTAATCAAAAGCCGGGCGAGCAAATACAGCCGGTCTTGCCAAATTTAGCTTTGGGCCTTGGATGCCGGGACAAGCGACGATATCGCCGAGCGTCAAGGCCCTCCGGCCTT
>NW_011948413.1:10926174-10939498 GCF_000503995.2 Ceratosolen solmsi marchali
CAAAAGTGCCGCACCCTCCTTTTTAGGGTCTTTTGTAGGGCTCCCCCCCTCCCCCCCCCAACCTCCACACGCCAACGTCGATTTCAAAGTGGACACTCACTGCCATGTTCCAGCGATATTCCATGCTAATATTCTCCGCTAGTGTCCGCGCGAGCCAATCAGACGACTTCTTCTTACCCCATAGGATATTCATCAATTTTTATCGATAATTACATACTCCATTTATTCGCAAAAATATTGCATTGTACAAAATTTCATTTGTAAAGGCTCATAATATAAGATTATTTGCAGTATCGTGGCATTAGTTTGCAAGAAATTCTATGTCGTCTTAATATGGATACGTGGGTTGAAAAATTTAATAAAATTGTAGTGAATCATTTACTTGTATCGAAGATTATTGGTTAACTTTTCTTATAATATTAATTTGATAAATTTTTTTGTGCTTTTTTGGCTTATGTCGATGAGGAATAATAACTAGTTGAAGTTAATTTGAAGCGATACGATCTTTCAACTGGTTTTATTTCTATCTTTATTTCATAAAAAAATACTAACATTTATTATATTAATATAAAGTATACGTCCTAAGTATACGTAATATATCAATATTTGTTACTTACATTAAAAAGTAAAAGTAAATTAACATTTTTAAGAACGTTTAAAAACTGCTCTTAAGTTTTTTTTTTTTTTTTTTTTTTTTTTTTTTTTTTTTAGATTTTTAACCATTATGAGAAAAAAAGGAAAATAATGATAAGGACGATAAGCTTATGATTTGAATGTAGCTACATCCATATACCGATGTGAATATGTTCTTAATTTTGTAAGAACCTCTACGTTACATATTCAATATATATAAAGATTATCTTACAGACTTTGTATTGGCAAATCAATAAGATTGAGCACAATAATCACAATACCAAAGTGCTAGATCTCAAAATTCTTCTATTCAAGAAAGTCTGGATTTATTAATCGATACTTACATCAACTTCAAAGCATTAGCCATCGGATAAACATTTTTTCACTCGCTTAAAAATCAGTGTTTTACATAGAGATACCTACAGACTTACAGACTCTCCGCTCTAAATTTAACCAGTGATTTTTCATTCGTGCCCCTCACTTTCAAATCAGTGTCTTTTCATAATCTATTTCATCGAATATTCTTGGAAAGACAGAAAATCGCGTGGAGCGGTATCTGATGGATACGGTAGTTGTAATGTCATTAGTCTTGTATTAAAATATCCCAACGAAGCATTGATGTGAAAACTACTGTATGCTTGTACTACGATTTCCATACGTACATTTATTCTTTTTTGTGCGAATAGTTTCACTTACCAATTGTAATATGTCCGAATGATTTTTTCCTATTTATTCATTTATCTTATTGTATCTGATTGTAAAATAATTATGTTTTCCTATTGAGGCGCGACAATAATGTCAAGAGCTCGCGATTAGATCTCGTGCAATAGCACGACAAATGAAACAATAACATTTTCAAGTTAATTATAATATTTGCACTTGCAGAAATCATAAACAATCGCGTGCGGATGAAATGTACATTTCGTAAGGCATAATAAACAGGCCTAGGATGACATATCGAGATTTACATGATTAAACAATCTGTCGGTATGCGCGCGTTCAGCCGGAATAATTAATAATCCGAGAAAACTTAAGAAAATAAAGCAAAATCGCTGGCAACGATAATTATTCACGCACGGCTAACATAATGGCATTAATATCTGTCTCCGTACACTGTATAAAGCTCCTACAACGCCATCGGGATTCTAATTACGAGTAATCATCATAAGAATTAATATCGCATAGCGGTTTAATATTCACTTCTACATCTACATCCTCACCCCAAAAAACGTCGATGCCAACGCAACCATCGCCACGGCAATTGAATAATTTATGTTTGCTCAATTATTTAAATGCCCGCCCGGCAAAAAAACCGGTGCGCGTCGAAATGCACTAAGTAGCACAGGTATCGATCATAAACGCACCGCCGCCGTATTACTGATCCGGCCGAGCCCAACGCGATCTCGTGTATGTGTAACGCTGTGATTGTTATGGCTGGGGAGGCGTCCGGCTAATTTTCGGGCCACGCGACATCGCGGGCCCCGGGCCGAAAAAACTTTAATTAAGATTCCGCGAGAGGAATATAGAGATCGCGAGGTCTCCGCTTTTTGCGTTCGGGGCTTTTATTGGCGAAGCCTCGTTTTTGCGCGGGCATTTGTACGCCTCGGTAATTTATGTATCGCGCGAGTCCTCAGCGACGATGTACGCTAAGAGGAATAAACGGCGTCGCCGAGGGCTCAAAAAAAAAAAAAAAAAAAAAAAAAAAAAAAAAAAAAAAAAAAAAAAAAGTAAAAATATCAAGCCGCGGTTTCCCAGTGCTTGTCCCCGGGTAACCTCTTTGATAGACGAAGAAAAGTGTATCTCGCGAAGGGAAGTAATTTTCTCGAGGTATTATTAAAACGGTGGCGTGCAAAAATCAAGGAGAAGCTAGACGTTGAGAGATACTTTAAATACATTAAAGATCCGTTCGTTATTTATTTGCGTAAACCAAGGATCGCTTGTACATGCCCATGACGGTATATAATAATAAGATGCCGGTAGATGTTAATTTATGCTTTTTTAATGTTTGACAAAAGTTCATGCTTGGTTGTACAATGCATAATCTAGTTTTTGTCCGCGAGTAATAGCATATTAATTATAATGTTTCCGAATTTTTTTCATACTCCCAACTCTTTATAAATAATTGATTGACAAATTAATTAACGATCTCCGTGGACACTATTGTGAAGTAGTGTGTTAAAATGTGTTTTACATTTGTCAACACTGCGTTAAGGCATTTGTATGGTATATTTAAAAATTACTGTAATAATGGTGGCGATTAGAAGTGAATTGCAGGTTTCTTTTTAATAGCTCCAGGCTAATGCGAAGGAACAATGATTTTAATAATAATATTCATGACGAAAGATGACTCTATATTATACATTTATTTCATAGTATTTAATATAAAACTCAATTCTTGCCTCTAAAGTAATATTACAATTTATTTATAAGATTAATTACAATTTTATCAGATAAGCGGTTGTATATTTCTGTAGACTAATATAAATCTTTCATCATAAAATATTGATAAGGTGAATGAACAAATAAAAAAAAAATATATATATATATAAATATTATATAAAAAAACTTATAATCTTAATCAGTGATTTTGCATGTATTTGAAAACAATTTTACTTTTTAACATCATAAGGTGATACTTTGTACATTGATAATTAAAAGGAACGAATAAGGATTAAGTCACCAAACGAGTAAAGCCTATCTTGTTACGTATAATATATAAGATAATTTTGACCTTTAGTTTTTGCCTCAAGTTTATTCTTATTCTTACAATTATCAATATACGTCCAAAGCATGATAATTATTAAAATTCATAAAATACCATATGCCAATTACGCTATTATGTGCACCAACTTATAATATAATTATTATATTCATTAAGAACTGAAGGATTAGATTGAAACATCGAATATCCTCTCTATTACTTTTTTTTTTTTTTTTTTTTTGTATCTATCTAATCAAACAAAAAGTCAAATGCGCATTCCTACTTCTTGTAGCGACGGAATTGACGTTCGGCTAATTAGAAATCCATAACTACCTTTTCCTTTACGACTTTGGAAAAATCAGGCCTCGAGACTTTCAAACGGAAGAGGGTAAAAAAATCATCCAGACGTTTTCCTTTTTCATAGCCGATAAAAAAGAGGTTACGATTAGTGCAACTTTGTAACGTAATTGGCGAGGAAAGCCGGTTTTTTGTCTCAGCCTGGAATTCGCTTACACGCGTCCTCTTTCACTCTCTTACTCTCTCGGCCTGTACATAAATCTCCGGAGCTCGTAATTAAAAACGAATTTTTCATGCCACGCTCCTCTCACGCGTCTTACTGGCCCTTTTCTGCATTCCCGTCTCGTTCTTTTTCATTGCGTACCCCGAGGGCAATGAAGAATAATTTAGGCGCTGGGGATGGATTGCGTGGGCCGTTGAAAAGTTATAAAAGTTCGCTGGATCAACGCGCGTGTATATGTGAGTCGTTGCCGGCACGCGTAATCAGTATCGTCGATATGATAAGAAAGGCTGGAACGACTAACGGAATGGATGTAAGCATTTTCCCCTTTTGAAAAAGCGGCAATTGTATGAGCGTTAAGGTGCACTTGTTAATATTCTCCTCAAATGCTTGTTTACAATGGATTTTATCGCTAATAAATTGTTTTTATAGAGGAAGTGCATTTAATTGTAGAAACAAAAGTGCTTATAAACTTTTTTGAGAATTAGTACATGTGGTAGGGTAAATGATAGTAATATCGATTCAGATCTAATTTTAATGATACGCTTGAGTTTTAGGTGAAGCATATTCGTAAATAATAGAACAAATTAGATTATTTATCGTTATATTGGTTCGACAGCTTGAAACAATTGACAGTACCTCTGCAACTATTAATGACTTCATTTTATTCTCAAGTTCATTCATAATTCGATAATAAGAAGACTTTTTTTTATTTTTGTTTTTGTTTTTGTTTTTGTTTTTGTTTTTGTTTTTGTTTTTGTTTTTGTTTTTGTTTTTGTTTTTGTTTTTGTGTTTTTGTTTTTGTTTTTGTTTTTGTTTTTGTTTTTGTTTTAACGTATGCTTACTCCATATGATTAATTTATCATTATCGAATACCGTTGCTTCGTGAAACGAAAAATTATTATTCACAACTTTATAATGTTAAGTTAAAATTTTTCATTATTTTATAAATTATACCGCGCAATCTTGTGGGAACAATAAATATATGAAAAATGGTGTGGGTGGAATAATATTTGGGTCAAATTAATTAAAATTATTTTACTCAATATAACGTAATAGCTTTTTCATACAAAGCAATAACAAGTACTCAACCTATCTGCATAATATATTGCAAGTAAATTTCATAATCTTAAATGCGAACCAGTTCAAGTAGTCAATGGTGTTTCGCATAGTTGATAATTCTTCCTTGATTAGTTGTTCATATAGCCAATTCGCAGGAATTTTTGATGTTTGCCTACATTGAAAATCCATCAGCGATTAAAATTATTTTTCCAAGAAATACATATTAAACTTTCCAACTGAGCGTAAGCAAAATTTATCTGGCAAAATATTTCATATTGTACAATATTCAATCTAACGTGGTTTTCTTTTTCTTATTTTCTTTTTTTCAACATGATTTCTTGGAGAGTAAGCAAACTATTTGAAAATAAGGTTTAATTGGTATTTCTGATGACTTGTAGTATTCATTACATTTACGTATATTAATTAGTAATCGTTATTTAAATACTTTATCGTATGACAGATTTTCATGATTCTCTCAACAGTCTTATGCACGCAAATTGTTAATTCACTTAAGATACACACATCTTTGTAAAAATTGTGTGTATTGCATAATAAATTGCATCACTACTGGTTTTGTTCAATTTAAAAATAACTATGCGAATTAAAAATACGTATGTTAAAATATTTTAATATTTTTCATTATACAGGTAGACATTTGATAGATCTAGAACAGTAAATATTACTCTTCTTCATTTGACGTCCAGTACGATAAAATATTTACAGAAGGACGATTATACCAGCTAAAAATGACTCATGTAACTTATCTAATCTCTTGGTGTTTTTACGATATCGAAGCGCCAGATTTATAACATAAATATATATTATATTGATAGAGTTTTTAATATTACAAATTATCAATATTTTTGACACTACATACGTGGTTACGACAGAAATATTAATTTACAGGTCTCATGATTAATAATTGAACTTTACTTATTCAAACGCCACTTTATACAATTTTTCTATTTATAAAATCGATGAACGGTAAACATATAGCGAGAAGCAAAAAACAAAACAAAACAAAAAATATCATTTTGGCTAAAAAAAACAGATGCAGTCGCTCCGTGCTAATATTTGGCGATCTGTCTATCTGCCTTCCGTGATAACGTATTTATGGATTTGTAACGTTAAAGTTTCTTAGTTATTTAGAGATCGTTTTAAAAATAAATATTATATTTGGATATGGCGACATGTCAATGATATTTGTTGTAGACCGATTAAATTATAAGATTCATTCAATTTTCAAGACTTTCAACTATATATGAGTAAGGACTAATACATGTAATCGATGATTCTAAAGTATCGAGTGATCGTTACGTTAAAAGTGAATTTATGCTTAATTGCAAGTTCTCTTACTTTTAAAGGAATAGCGATGAAAGCAAAAACAAAAAATCTAAAAGTAGTTATCCCGATTAATGAAAAAAAGTTTTTATTTTTAATACAAAAATTTCAATAAAACAATGTTCATTTGCGTGTTTAGGAATTCTCAATGTAAATTAAAAGAGAGATAAGTTTATGTGCCTTACACAAAATATTTTGCTAATAAATATAGTGTTTCTAAAAATAAATGTCACGATTATGCGAACTTTCACATTAATTATCGTTTTCAGCACATATTCAGAATAATTTTTAGGTACACCTATACTCTCTCTCAAATTACACGATTCTTATCGAAATAGAATTTACGCTGCAAATTATAAAAGTGCTTTGCCTCGGTAAGAATGAAAGAGAGAGAGAGAGAGAGAGAGAGAGAGAGAGAGAGAGATAATGGAAAGAGGGAAAAATGTAATAATAATTAAATAAACAAAAAGATAAAGCAGCAAAATAATTTACCACTGAGAACAGCACGAATTATGCTTGACTTTAAAACGTTATCAGAATTTCAAAGGGCTATAACACTCGATCATTTAAGAAGTTTTTGAAAGAAAAGGGTAAAAAGAATCACGAAGAAAAGAAAGCAAAAGGAAAAGGAAAAATAATGAAAATAAAGAAAAAAACAACGAAAATGGCTGGCGATCGGTAATAATTTAGTACCTCATCTCCATCCCATCGGCCCCAGCGTCGCATCAAATCTCGCTTATCGAATCCCATGGCGAATGAACGAGGCAATAATGAGGAACGGAGTTGCGCGCGAAAATTACGCTGCCAATAATAATGAGTTCACGCTTAACGAGGTCCGGGAATGCTGGGACCGTCCCCTCTCACTCCACACCTCGGCTCCCTCACTGTCGACAGTACCGCCCGCCACCTCAACAACCTCCTCCCACCAACAGCGACAATAAATTAATACATTAGGCCCCGATGGCTTTTAAACATTACAAAATACTCGACAAATACTCTCGCGGAAGGCGGTCATTGTTTATGTGGCATACCACCAATGTCGTGATGGGCCATATGAATGACGAATCGAAGAAGACATTCCGTAAGGAAGAAGCTGACGTTATTACGAGTCCAAGTGATTTTTCCAGCATTCTTGCTCCGCTGGTGGTCGCTACTTAATTTTTATTTTCGGACCGGTCCGGCTCTTTCGTGGGTGGTTTATTGTGAAATGTGAAATTTATCGTCAAGTCCAGGCGAGTCTTTAAAATTTTTCCCAAAAGATTTTCATATTGGTGGTGGTCTCGGAGACGATGTTGGACACGAAGAAAACGGAGCCATACCGTTAAAGTAAACGTTCTTTATCAATTCCACCTACCTACCTTCGCTCTCCTCCTCATTCTCCTCCTCCTCCCTCATCTACGAAACAGTAAAAGGCAAACGGCTTTATTCCGGTATCTTCAATATTAATAGATGTACCGCGCGAATGATGGAACTTCCGTAAATAGAAGTGCTGTTAAGCAGCAGAAACTTATAAGAAAAATTGACGGCATCATTTATAATCTGACTGTGTTGCGCGAGGCCCCGTCGGGTTGGTGGATGCGTGGGCGTACGCGTGCCAGCCGTATTTAGTCTGCCCAGAATCATGATCGTTAAGCCGTGCACGATGGAGCCTTCGAAATTTATCAAAACGTTATCTCCATTCTTTTGCCGATAAAAGCCTATTTTGGGGGGTTTTTTTTTTATTTTTTTATTTTTTGTTTTTTTAATTTGTTTCTTGTTTTTGTTTTTACCTCAAATACATTTCATATCTCCTGCTTTCGTGCGCGTTTCTCGACGAATAACGGGGCCGCTTCTTACTTTTCATTCTTTCTTTCTTTTATTTATTTTTCTTGTTTGTTGTTCTTTTTTCATTTTATTTTCTCTCTTTCTTTTCGTTTTGGGAAATAATTTTGAAGCGACTCATTAGCGTGTCATCGTAACGTACTTCTCGGCAGAATTTTCGAACGGAGTCGAGTTTTTTTTCTCGCCTTTTTTTCACACTACTTATTCTTATTTTCAAGCGATATAGTTAAATTTAAATTGTACGCAGTGAGTAAATAGCGGATGGGTCAATGGGTCCTGGAATTTAGCGGACCCGGTATTCGCTCATTTTCACGAATGGTACTGTGAACTTTGAGGCCCAATAAGAACAAAACAAAACAACACAAAAATCAAAAGAAAAAGAAAAGGAAAAAAAAAAAACGAAAAAAGGATAGTTCGAAATTTACGATCATCGAAATCCCCTTGGAAAATATCGCTGGCGTGCATCCGCGAATTTACGATGCAAGATAAGGACTTGGCGGCAATTCACCATTACACGCTTCGCCATGCCGACTATAAAGTATTTTATCTGGATCGCGGATCAATTTAGCTTATAACGGGGCGGTGACTGCCTTTCTTTTTCCTTCGCCGAATTTCATAAATAACGCTTCGAAAGATAGAACTCACTGAATTTGTAGTCCTTAAGCGTTTTCGAGGCTTTTTTGCCAGACTCGGCTTGAGACTCACTTTCCTTCCTCGTTCATTTCCTCCATTCCCCCCCCCCTCCACCACCCCCTCCCCCTACCCCACCACGTGATTTTTTGCAGAATTTTGTCGGTACTCATGACTTTGTCGATTATTACTCCATACTTTTAGTCCAAACTTAAGCGAAAGCATCACCGCCAGCCAGCCAGCCAACGATATAACTCTCTAATCGACTGCTAATTGATTCTGATTTTATTAAAATAGTAAAGTATCGCATGCCTCGTTAGATATGATCTCGATAACTTTTATATCCCTTATGTTATTTAAATAATGAATTGAACGGATTGAACGGGCGATGAAATATTCGATTCACCGAGCGCGTAAAAATGTCCCTTGTCAGCCTAGCACATTTTATGCATATCTTAATGCAATGACGTTTCCTCGTCGTGCTCTTTAACATTATGCTCGCGAGTGTTTTTTAAGAGTACGAGAGTACGAAGGAAGAAAACGAAGAAAGAAATCACACACCGTTGGCTTTAATTACGCTGAAAACGTGAAACCGCGTGCGAGTTGGATATAAAAAGAGACTACGAGCGCCAATTTTGTGCTGCGTACGCGTGTGCATGCGCGAGGGAAGGAGGATGGAGAACCAGTTTCCCTAGATCGAGCAGAATTCGGCGATCCAGAAAATTTGGACCGTCGCGGCGAGTCGTGCGCTGCAATGTTAACGAGCCGGCCCTCATACATTTCCGACCAAACGTGTCAAATGCACGCGAGTGCCAATCTTCGTCTTACTCTCGTCTCTACCCTACCTAACCCGGCCACTAGCCAGCGAGCCTTTATCCCCGTGGCCGTCACCACCCTCTCGTACGGAATTCTGTAGCCATGGGGAGGAGCGCGGTGCTTTGTTTAGCCATCTCGCGGGTATCCCAAGGCTGTCGCGTCAATCCTCAGCGAGTGGGAACTGGTTTCGCGAACGCGACGTGCAAAACAAATTAATAATAAGAGCATCGTAAATGTTTGTGGAGCGGACAGTGCGGCCGCGGGACGAGTTATACCGGGTGACTATGTGCACGTGGGCCCATGGAGAGACATTGCCGGGCCCTGGAAATTCCGGCCTTTTAGTTCCATTGCAATTTTCTATGCTCGCTCGCCGTCCCTGACTTCATCTTCCTTAATTGTTTTATTAAGAAAGTGTCTCGACTTTTTCGGCTCGCGCGTCCTACCACGATTTAAACGAGCATCGCTACTAGTCCTGTAAATTCAGAAATTGGCTCCTTTAGAAGCTTCGCGACTTTCACGCCGCCCTATGCGTGGACTTAGTTTTTTAATGTTTCTTGGATGTCAATTTGGATTGTTTTTTCTACGACTTTAAGTAATTTAGTTTTTATTTGGTTTTCAGTTTTATGCCAATTAGCCGATCGAAGCGCTGAAAGTAGTCATTGCTCCCATGTTAATTAACTGATTTTTTAGATGAATCGGATGATAATTTTACGGCCGGGCATTAATCGAAGCCATAGATCACGCAAAATCTCGGATTGAAGATCTAAGGCCTTTATATATCAAAAAATCGTCTTTAAATTACAACTCTAAATCAGGAAGATCTTTTGGAAATATCGGAGACTGCTAACGCATGAAAAACTAATTATCTGATAATATAGCAATAAGATTTTCCTTCATGAAATATGACAATTGTGATATTGGTATAAATACACTCGAATTAAACATTAATATTTCAGAGACATTCCTTTATTAATAATTAACCATCCGTCGTATGAATGTATTTATTAATCAATTATATATTTACTCGCTTCAATTTCTTGGTCAAAGGTTGAAACTTCAATGGACGTGCTCATAGCATCGAGTGCGAAATGATCGTTTGGAAAGCAGCTCTTGCTGTAAAGCAAAAGTCAATTTTATCGGAGAAAAGCCAGAAAATATGTAAGCCATTTAGTGGGGACGTCCAACGTCTTACCAAATCCCTTAGCGCACGTTTTCAAAAGTAATTCAAAAGTACGAATCGCACGATATAAACGCGCGAGCTTTATTGTGACCGGACTCGTCTGCGTCGCAAGAAATTCGAGAAAGCAAAGCCGCGAGCACAAAAAGAAGCCGAAGAAGAATTTCTTGCGCACAATCTCAAAATTCATCTGAATTTACGATTTCCTTTTTGCCGGCTCGTGCGAGCGTGAAGTCCGCGAGGTTTATCAAGCCCCGTTTTCTCTACGGGTTATGCCAGAGGGAGCCACCATAGTCCTCGATCGCGATCGTGTTTCGTCGCTCGCGGCACAGGTTTGATGCCAGGTCTTTTTAATCTCCCTCTTGTCGCCCCTTCTCACCTTCGTTATACACGCGTACGCATAACCTCTCGATCGCTCGCGGAGATAGTTTAGCTCATTCGCTCATGCGAGAGGGACAAGAAGAATTATGCGCGCTATGGGGGCCCTGGGCAAGTAACAACAACAACGGGACGATCGGGTGTGGCGGACAAGGAGAAAAAAGGTGGATCGCTGACGGGGAGGGGGCAGAGGGATAGATGGTAGATTTTTTCTTCGGGGAATACGTCCCGATATGAGCCATTATTATATGAGACCTATGAGTGGCTTAATTATAGAGGCTGTCACTCATGCACGAGCTGTTTGACCGACAGAGATCCGCTCACCGGCAAAAATTTGCACGTTTTCGCAGTCTGCCCTCCCTGCCCTCTCCCAGCATTGGCTCCAAATTCATAAAGGCGACGGAACGAATTCGTCAAGCCCGGCATTGTTATACGCGCGCATTAAAATTTGGAAAAATTGGAATATATTTTTACTCCCTCTGTGTGCGTGTGCTGGTCGATTATTGTTTATCGATGGACGATTATATCGTAGATAGAGTAGTGCGTCGGATCATCATAAAAAATATATCGAGATTGTTTTGATACGCAGACAATGTGGTGACTTTTAGAGCGGCAATTATTCCGTGTGTCGAACAATGTGTCGACGGAAAGAATCTGAAATGCGCCGATTATTTAGTTTGCTTATTGGAAATATTAGCATATGTAAATCGCTCAACGACAGCGCATTAAGTCCCGAATGAATTGACTTTGCTATCAATTATTCTAGATTTCTAATAATAGGCCGTGCGACGTCTATTTAGAAATTTAGCCACCACGGCTTTTTGAAAGTACTGAGAGGCCAATTGTGAAAAAGCACAAGCACACCTATTCGTACGAATGCAAATAGCTTGGACTATGGAATTAATGCTCGCCCATAATTCACGATCTTACGATCAATTCTTGAAATAATAATTAAGTAACGAGCAATATGAAGAGCTCGCAGGAAGTGTCACAAGAAGCAATAATAAAGCTAGCCACCCAACTAGATGAATACCACGAACTTTCTCCCATGCTTCTATAAAAATATTTTTCCGACGACTAAGATGCGTAATCATCTACTTACTCCGTGATGAAAACTAGGCTAACGCCACTACCATCGTGCCTACGTAATGACTTAAAATTCCAACTGTCCCGGTGTCGACCACAGCTTCTCTCTCCTATTCTTTTTAGCTTTAGCTGCCTCGCTACCCTCCTCCTCCTCCACTACAACACTGTATCACTCTCTCTCCCTCTCTCCCGCTCGCTATCACCCGCTCTCTAACTCTCCCATCCACAGGCTGCCTTGAATATGTACGTAGTTAGTCGACTATGCATGGTAAATAAACGCATAAACACAGATTCACGTAATCCAGTAGTAGTTGTACATCGATTCTCGAGGCACATGACGGCGGCGGCGGCGTTACTTCATCGGTAAGATAATATCGACTCTCGATATCGACCTGCACTCTCGACTCGGCGATGCGTAGCAACTCGCTGTGCGTCCTCGTCCCGGGATCCAACGTTCCAACTCCTAAGAATGACGAAAATCCAGCCAAATGTAGCCGGTTATTCGCGAGCGGTCATAGATTCCATGATGCCATGATGCGACCTTAACTTATTGTATAATTAAAGATTATTCCTGCTTTGGATGTTTATTTAGAGGGAATAATGATCAGGGGACATAAAATCGTAATAAACTGGCTATCTTTGAGTAGTCAACTAGCGCTTAAGATTGAACTGATCATAAGTTATTAAATGCACTTATTTAATAATTAAATTTGGATTTGTTAATGACCGAAGGTATACGAGTGTCGATAACATTACGGAAAGTTAAATTGTAGGTTAAATTAATTTACGTTCAATTTGTAGTATTATTGGGAAAGTGGTATTAAGTTAACGTGATTATAAACATAATTATTTATTCACGCATCGTCCTTATTTCTTTCACGTTCAAACGATAATGACAAAGAAAGGGAAACCGAAATTCTATTTTCGAGTCACACATGATAACTGACTGAAAATTACATCCCATGTCCAACAGCTCTCTGCTACCGAATAAAAAAAAAACTTATAAACAAGTGAGTTATATTTATCTAGTGATCTGTTATCGCTTAACAAACGGAACACGCCTCTGAAATTCAAGCCAATTATTCCCTAAGCCAATGAAGAAAGGGACGGGGGGAGGGGGGATGGATGGAGGTATGGGCGGGGGGGGGGGGGGGGGGAAGGG
>NW_011948413.1:10939510-10969079 GCF_000503995.2 Ceratosolen solmsi marchali
GGGGGGGGGGGGTGGGGGGGGGGGGGGGGGGGGGGGGGGGATGGTTGACATCGGGGTCGGTGGGGGCAAATGACGCAAGGAGGAAGCGGAACGTCGTTCTGGGCCCGGGGAACATTTGCATATACGAGCAACACGATGGCAGAATGCGGCCTCGGAGGGCCCTTCTTCAACGACGGAAGGCAGCGACGACGAGGACGCTGATTCTCCCTCCATCGTCATCGCCGTCAGTCATCGTCGCCACCGCTACCGGCGCCGCAGCCTTTCCTCCGCCATTTTCAACGTCGCATTTTTCCTCTCTCCCGCTATTTTTCATTCATCGAGTCGTACGGCCCTCGGACGTGCATGGGCCCCGTCTCCCTCCCGTGATTAGAGTCCATAAATACCCGCCCGGACAAGCGTGTTACGAAATTTCTCTTGCTCCCGCCGCTTCCATCCTCGTCCTCCTCCTTTTCTCGCCTTCTCCATTTCATTATATTGTGCGATATTATGGTATAGTGTTGTGCACCACGATAGAGCAGCGGGTGAGACGTTGACGCCTAGGGCTTCGTAAGTAGTCGGCGCCGTCGGCTCACCGTCAACCTTCCCTACGTTTTATGGATGTTTTAACGTTGGTCGCGCGTTCGCGTTGCTTAATCACGTGAGAATACTTAGATCCCTATTTTAGGAAGTTAAAGCTTAATTTGTAAGCTGTGTCGGTTGAGCGCTATGGTGATTAGGGAAATGTATACAGGATGTCCGGTTGACATTAGTTACTAACCATACGTGCCTCGTCGAGTTTCGTGCTATTGGAGGAAAACGTTACAACGTCGATGTAATCGCGAAAATATAATTAAATATGTATATTACACGTTGCAATTTGTAATGCAGCTACGTGTACTCCTACGATTTACATAGGCTTCGTGTAAAGGTAACGTGAATACGTGTTTATTAATTGTGAAAATTTATCGGTAAAACAATGTACGTTAAGTCATCAATGATGTTGGTTTTTGCTTGATGATATGATTTTATCCTTATCTCGTCTGTTGGATTTATTGAATAATCAAGCTAACTCGCGCCAATTGAAGCAGCTGTACATTTAGTCATTAGCAGGGTAAAATTATACAATGAATTAAGGGTAATTGTGATCTAATATTTATTGGAAGCATATATACACAATTATTCCAGCAGAGAATTTTTTAATTAGAATTCTTAGAACATTGCGATTCAACGTCAATAATCACATGTACTTACGGGTTTTTTAATTATTCTAATTGAGGCCGGTTGAATGTTTCTTTCCTTTAACCAGTCCGCGTGTATTAGCAGCTGCTAATCGTCGGCAAGGGCCAAAGAAGAGGAAGGCGATGATGTTTGGCTCGTCATCTTCTCGCTCCTCGAAACGTTTAGAAACTCTTACAAATGAGGAACGTTAAATGACTGATGACGAGAAGTAAAATAACTCGAGTACTGTTTGAAAACAAATAATTGTATTTGTTTTCACAGTTGTTTAATGTACAATTAACATTTTTGTAGATATCTCTAAGACGCTTAAGTATAGGTTAGCGACGTCAGTGTGTGTAAACACGCGAAAGAGACTGAAGGCTTTCCGAATAATGTTAAAACACACTTATAATGAAGATTAAAGTCATAAATATCCATTAACATTTATCGAATATTTCAAAAAGTCTATAATCTTCGATTGTTTAGCATTGCGAATTGTACAGTTGGAAAGAAGACTACCGATGAGATAATAAATTTTTCAAATTCAATGTCATCAAATTCAAGTATTTAATTAGAATTAACCATTCTTTTATGTCTCTACTTTATACCAAAAAGATAATTGAAAGTATAATTGTATATAAGATATTCTGAACTCTTTTTTTTTTTCAAACAGTTTCAACAACATATTAAACTGCTCGCTCATATGTACAATATCTTCATAAATGTTGAACCTCGATTTATTTTAGTTTGAAGATCCTTCGAAACTTTGGCTAGAATGTAATGTAATAATTTAGCACAAGACCGTAATATTTCCATAGTGACAGTATTGCCTAAATTAGAAAATAAATAGCATCTTAAATATATATATATATATATATATAAATCTCATATTTCTTCTTAAGTTTTTGACTATGCCGCTGCATGTATTATATATCATGGATGAACGCTTGATATATAACGGAAGCCATATGGATTTGTGTGTTAGGAAGATGATCACAGTAAATAAATTTAACGTTTCTCAAGAATCGTACAATTAAAAGCACATGATTTGTTAAGAGAAGTTTTACACAATATCGCTTAAGTAAATTTTACGCAATTAAAGTACCAATCTTCTACCGGTTATCTATCTGATTACCGGTTATGGAATAAATCTTCAATTTCGTTACAACATGGGGCATGAATTTTTCAACTAATGGTTACTAAAATAACTTACTTGAAAATTAATATAATAGTTAGAGCTAAAGATTTTCTCGTAAATGTTCGTTTCACAGGGAAAATTTTCTAAACATATTTGCGTTAAAAGTGAAGATTGTTTGTTTTTTTTTTTACTGCGTAAAGAGCAAAAAATATTTTTAAGGCATTAACTACGCATATGCTGTAAGAACAAAGACACTGGAAATTATCATAAATTATTAGATATTTTTCTCGTAATATTTCCAGTAATAGTATACATAATTATTCAGTTTATTGTTACTGACCCAGATGATTTAAATATGATAAAGGCAAAAAAATTAGATTGTAAAAAAATTTACATTGGGACTAGTCGTCATTTGATCTACACGTTACGATAAAAATGTATTTGGCTTTAATAAAATATACAATCCTAAACAGCAAGGATTTATTAAAAAAGGTTTATTAAAAAAAAAAAATAAATAAAAAAAAAAAGGAAGAAGGAATACATTCTTATTGAATAGATATATAATAAATCAATTGTGCATACACGTATTTATCCATTGTCCATAGGCAAAAAATAAGAAATATGTTACAAAATAAAGAAGAACAAGCGCCTCGTAAAAATACATAAATTAAATTACTCTATTCTAAATGCAACAGACTCATCGTGTTAAGAAAGTATTATATAAGTAATGTTTTTCAATAAAATTCGTATGTGGTACATTAAAATTATAAATATCAGTATATGGAGGACAACTATTAATACTTTTTACATAGTTTGTGCTCAAGGCAAAGTGATTAGTCAATGAAAAAATGATTAGTATCATGGGAAAAAGGAAGAAAAAGGCGAATGAAGTAAGAGAGCCCGAATACGAGTGATTAAAATGAAAAAGAAGTCTGAGGTTAGCATTCATTAACGCGTCAGCTAGCAAGGACACGTGGACGTTTCTTCGTCCTTTTGCTCTTTTCCTGAAAACCAAAATGCATCAGTCGAGAATAGGAAGGGATTGGAAAGGCAGTATGTAAGAGGGAGAGAGAGAGAGAGAGAGAGAGAAAGAGAGAGAGAGAGAGAGCGAGAGAGAGGGAAGGGGGTGGAGACTTAATGCTGGAATATTTCATTCGCGACACTCGATAAAGTGTGTCCTGGAGGGTTTTATACGAATGTAAGGCGACTGCTTGGCATTTCCATAATTAAAATTTATACGATGTATTTGCGAGACTTAAGTCACTATGCGATTCTCCATTCGTTTTAGTTATTAATTCGAGCTACATTAAAACAACTTTTTGCAAATATTCAAATATTTTATATATTACGAGAATCCGCTTAAATTAATTTAATTTAAATCCTGTTAGTTTTAGAAGGATGAGAGTTTTTTCAAGCTCTCTTTTCATTTATGCAAAGTTCATTGCAAAATACGAAATGTCAACTCAGCTTTACGTATATTTTTACAAATATCACGATTATGTAAAACGGTGTAATGGTCGCTGTGAGACCTGCATAAAAAAAAAAAAAAAAGAAAGAAAGAAAAAAATTGCACTTTACTAGGTGGACTCTACTTATTACGAGTGCTAATAAATTGATAAATCCATAAAAATATCCGAACGATAAAAGAAACAATTTTTTTTCAGTCGTTATCATTTATACGGAAAGCGAATGATATCGAAAGAATGAAAACGAATAATGAAAATCTGCAATGACTCTTCTGCATCATTAACAACACTGTTCCCTATAATATAGAATGTAATAATAATAATAATAATAATAATAATAATAATAATAATAATAATAATAATAATAATGAAAAAGAAAGAAGAAGAAGAAAAGAAGAATTGACTATATGATAAATGAAATCGCGCACAAAATCACTTCTGTCTGCACTGATTAAGAGCGTACGTAACTCGGCCAAGCCGCCATTACAATTGCAATTTCATTATTACCGCTATAATTCCCACCCCCGCCAAGCGCCACTAGAATATACTCGAATCCAAGAATGGAGCTCAACACCTCTTAAGACTGTCGAATCAGAAAAAGGGTGAAATGACGGGGAAGGGGGCGAGGGGGAGCTCGCGGGAGTCGTCGCTCCAGGATTCTATACGGTCGAAGACCCCGTTTCGCTCGTCTGCTCGTTCAGGACTCTTGAACGTACAGATCCGTGCGTCCGTGCGGTGGTGGTGGCGCGAGGAAGAAAGAAGGTCGAGCCGAGCTCGCACTCTCGACTCTCGCGCACGATTTTATGTGTGCGCGGGCGTATATATGTGTAGTCGTCGCCTCTCGAAATTGCACCTCCGTTACCAACGCGCCAAGCGAGCTTGCTAACAACCAATTAAATTAGGCTCAAGACCATTTCTCTATCTTTGTCCTATTCATTGGCTCTTTATCTTCTTGTAGCTCTTTATACTATTGTAAATTAAAACGGCAAATATGCATAATGAGTATACTCTCGATCATAATTTCGTCTCATTCTGGATTTTCTGATTTTATTCCTGCTCAACTCCCATATCGTCTATCTCCGACTATTCTAATTAATCTAATGGTATTTTCATAAATCAGCTTATACGGCTTATTATTATTTCTCGACGACCGCGTTTCGCTCGGCATCATTCTTTAGGCAAAATATTCTTTTACGAAATTCCCTAAACTATCAATCTCTATATGTGAGTAATTATTTTTAATTTAGCCACTGCTTATATATTTCTTTTTTTAATGAAATTTTTTATTATATAGCCTAAGCTCATGATGGCAAGGCTGTTTTCAACTTATGTTGTACACATTTCTGCGTGTAGGATATGGCCGATATAAAATGTGGTATAGAATATAACGGGCGGCTTAGATAGTGGAGCATTATTATTGGTTAAAATAAAATAAATCTTGAGCCTATTGACAAAATAAACCTGATGCGTGTGTATTTAAACGTTTGGTGATTTTGATTAATCGTCAAGATGCGGGCGTCGATGTATGTTTAATACGCGACTATCCATTAAATTATCTCATATGTTGCCTAATTGTTGCGAGACGTACTATTATTATTGTCATTGGTGCATACGTACATACGGGATTTAATCAAAACTAACCGACAGCAAATCGTATATTGTAATACAACGCTAAGTCGTATCCTCCTTTTTGTTTCAGGTGAGTCGAACAGCAAAAGTGGACGTACAAACATTGGGGCCACTGACCTACAAGCCCGTGCATTTGCGTTGCAGCCATGAATGCACCAACGTTGGTTAAAGTCGAGATGTGCATATTGTTTGATAAGAATGAATTGTGGAAATTCGTTAGTGGCTCGTACGAAGAGCCAAGGGCTAAAAAGTAAAAAAACAACAATATGCGCATTATTATCATTCACTCTTCTAATTCTCTTATTGCCAGAGCGAAGTTTACTTAACAATTAGTTTTTAAAGAAGTCGAGTTGTTATGCTTTGAAAAAATAACGAAATAGTCTTTGGTTAATGATAATATAGTAATTTTTTCTTATGGCATTAAATTAATAAAGGTCGTAAATGTGAATTATTTCGTTTATTGTTTATTATAATTTATAATTCTATCGTACGTGCAAAAAATATCGCGTAATATTAAGTGGTAATTTAATTTCAAAGGGATTAAGCTAATTTAAAAAAAAAATTTGGTTTACAAAAACATGTTTAAATGTAGATTATAATATACTCGAATGGCTGTTTTGTTTTTGATGAAATAATCAATAAATATTTTCATTATGAATTTGTTGGTATTTTGTGGCAATGAGAGAGAAAAAGGTCATTGAAAAAGTTATTACAATAAAGCAAATTCGTGAGATATTCACGTAATCATTTTGTTAAGAAATAATCTTAATACTATTAATATTTATATGCGAATCAAGGAGACTTAATTAGTGTGTAAATCGTCTTAACCGACGGTTGGAAATCTATAAAATCTCTCTTGGCATCTTCAGAATAAAAGTCAAAAAGTCAAAAAGTCAAAAAAAAAAAAAAAAAAAAAAAAAAAAAGAAAAAAAAAAAAACCCCACAAAACAAAAAATAAAAAAATAAAAAAGGAAGGGAAAAGAAGAATAAAATTTGGAAGGAGCGCGCGATCTTTCTTATTCGCAGGTTTTAACCAGCAGCTGATGCGCAGGTATAAGAGGCGTAGGTTGAAATATTCTTGAGAAGCGAGAATGTGCCAAACTTCTTGGGATTTGGCCGCTCATTTTCTCCTTTTTCAAGGGGGTTAGATCGTGCTGCTTGATCTGCGAAAAACACGTGTTCTGCGACTACGACGGCCATTACACTGACGTAACTTCGTTCTTCTCTTACGTTCTTTTTCTACCGCGTTAAACAGATAAATGAAAAAAGAAAAAATAAGCGTTTGCCGGTGCTCCTGTGATGTGATGTAAACAGGAATTACAAATCGTTTTTAATGAAATGACACAGATTTGGATTTTTATATAATTTCCTTTGTTTTTTTTTTTTTTTTTTTTTTTTTTTTTTTTTTTTTTTTTTTTTTTTTTTTTTTTTTTATTACTTTCCTTAGCGCAAATTTTCTCGACATTGTTCATTTGCTGCAGTTTTGATGGAGGAAACGATTGCCTACTTAAAAATATTAAATGAAGATATTAAGTAGAAAGCCTATCAAATACTATAATCTATGAAATATATTCAATATAACATTCGGAACATAATTTAATTTGAAATGCTTATAATTTGCGAACGTAGACACACATTTCGAAATTAAATTGTGAAAATTGCTAGTGATTAACCTGCAAATTTAGAAGCTGATCGTCAGAGATAATAATCGATCTCTCTTTAAATTGTATATTTAGCCGAATAAAAACTATAATATTATGTAAATAATTTAAATCATATTAATTTTATCATAATTATAGTAAATTATAAGCAATTCTTTCAAACGTGCCCTTAGTTTTTACAATATTAATATTGAGCACATAGATAATATTAGTTTTATACTCGAGTCTCTATAACTAATGCAAATGTTATTAAAATAAGTACCAGTTTGAGTTCAGTAAGCATCGAACGATCATCGTTTCCTGATACACTAAGTAAAACTGAAATTTTGCGTAATATTACATTGGCCGCAAAGCTAACAAATTATATTTTTAGGAAATCAGATTTCGTTATCTTGGGATTATCATTAACTTCGCGACCAAAAAGTAAATAGCTCTATATACGTTTAAAGTCGCTCCCACAACAGAAAACAATACGAACATGAACATTGAATTTTATTGAATTTTTGTATTCAGAAAAATGCGCTGAAAAATTGGTACGATCGAATTACCTTTCGGATCGTAAAATACGAATAATTCAAGATAACGAATTACGCGACGAGAAAAAGTACAATTTTAACGCAAAATATATCAATATTCGATTTATTACTACACTTACTTACGTGGTAGTAGCTTTCTTAAGTTAAACCTTGAATATTAAAGCTTCTTGTCTTACGATAAAAATCAATTCGCAAATACATTTCAACTGCCTGCGTTTTATTACGAGCAAATTATTCTTCGCTCAACGGACGTTTTCGAAGTCAATCTTGGATTTTTAACCGCTCGCCTGCGTCTCTGGCGGAAACTTGATACTTTAGCGCTCCAAAATAAAAAGTTTAAAAAAGAAAAAAAAAAGAAGAAATAATACGGCGCGGGGGAGGGGAGGGGGAGTCGGAAAGAGGGCAATGTCTCGATTTACTAATTTATTCAATGAATCGGATGATGTTTTTTTTTTTGTTTTTTTTTTGTTTTTTGTTTTGTTTTTTGTTTTGTTATTTGCATTCGTTAGTACGTATTAACAGTGTACATATTCGATTGAATCTTTCAATTATGAAATCGTATAAAGGAAAGTATATTTTTGTGCAATGTAAAGGATTACTTTTGTTGAAAGTAGAGTATTCGTAAACGTAAATGCAATATTATCATTTTTTATAATTGGAATTTAAATTCATGTTTCTCGAATCACGGTTATACTCATACAACATACGATATTTATTAAAGAATCATTATTTAACTATCAGATCAGAAGAGGTTTAAGGCTCTGTATTGTAATTGCAAACTATGAAAAATACAATGCCGTTTGAAAATATTCGTGAATATTAGTGAATATTTGAAAAGGATGAGAATTAATAGCGAATGTCGCATCTATACATGAATATATTCGAGATACGTATTAGTGTGCATTTTACAATTAATTGTCCTGGTGCTTAAGGCGAACACCTGATGCACGTTTGCCAATATAAATATATATATATATATATATATATATATATATATATATATATATATATATATAGGCAAACGTGCATCAGGTGTGCGCCTTAAGCACCAGCCGCTCCGCCCAGATAAAATCCTGGAGATGCCCGAAGTCCTTTCTTTAAGATAAAATCCTGCCGATCGTCTCTCATCGGTAATACTTTACAATATTTTTTGCTTGTTTTGCGTCAGGTCGCTTACAGATTATACGTACGCAACGTAAAGTGAGCAAAAAGTACAGCACAAGAGAAAAATTATTTTAAATCACCGCATCTATCGATTATAATCGGAGACAATGAATTTTGCGTATTTTCAATTCATATAATTTAGCATAATCTATTATGATTTTTATTTCATGTTTCTTTTTGCTTTTTTGCTTTTTCGATCTTAAATGCACAAGAGCATCGCGAACAACACGACGATGACCATTTAGCCATGGATCGACTCGGTTTAAAAAGAAATTTTTCTCGACAAACAATAAAGCAATATATCGCAAGATATAAGAGGCCGTGTATAGTTATTTATAAAAATTGTATGGCAAATTTCGAGTGCTCACGACTGGATAATTTTCAGATTGTATACTTCTTATCTATCGTCATTTTTCCCTCGCTCAAGCATTTTCAGAATTACTTTACACTGCTATTTACTTATACTTACGTAATTACATAAGCATCAGATACTAATCGAGCCAAAGTCATACTTCCTTTATCAAACGCATTTGTCGTTTTAAGGCTTCGGTAAAACATGATTTTCTAGTCTCTTATCACTTATGCATATTCTACTCGCTAAAAGTGTATTTAATTCTTCCTTAAGTTAAACGCTGTTGCAGTTACAGCACAAGTTACAACAGCTTCTCGTCAACATAGCTGATACACAGCACAGGTTTACGTACGGCCGTTAGTCCAGTCTCTCTCTCTCTCTCTCTCTCTCTCTATCTCATCTTAATGCACGCGTGCATCCATCTGTTTCTAATATGCAAGAAGGCCGTCTGTAATATTGTATAGGAATGTCGTAATACTTTGGCTGCTTTGCCTCTTTCTACTTAGTTCATTTCATGTAATATCCTCCTCGTGCGTAATCTGAAAAATACTTCCAATAATAATACAAAGTAATTTATATTGGCCTATTCCTATATCTTAGCGACAAAGTATTTTTTTAAATAGTCATATTTGTCACGTGATCCACAGTGAGCGAATCCGCAACGAGACGCAATCGTCCCGTCATTCCAGCCAACCTGGTATTTCGTATTTGACGTCTAGCGAGCGAGACGAGCTAAGAGCTAAAAATAAAATTACAAATAACACGCGGAATAAATACTGTCATGTTGTTTGTTCGGTGGGAAGATGAAATGCCCTTTAAACGCTTGGCACACTCGTGCGTTCATCATTAAAAGTGTACATAAGAATTAAAAGTCTCTTAAGTATACGTACGCGCTTTATAAGTTAATCTTTAATATAATTGGCGCGCCATTAACGAAGCTATGCTTTCCGCGGGGCACTGCCACACCCGTTGATACAATTTCGAGATGAAACAGCGTGAGAGCATTCTGTACTTTATGTATCGCCTGTCCTACGACAGACGTAACTTTTTTCTGTTCTTTTTTTTTTTTTTTTTTTTTTTTTTTTTTTTTTCTTCAATCGACGCGAGCTTACGCGGACTTGTGCGGTCATGAAATTATCCGTACGTCCGTGTGGATGATTCCTATGATCGAGGAACGACGCGGACGGAATAATGTAAATTCGAGGACAGATAATCCAGGCAAATTACGCAGCGTAATTGCCATGGGTTTTCCATTAATGTACCTCCATTAACGCGCTCGATTGCATAAATCATAATTTGTCCCTGCTTCATTGCTCCTCGACTATTAGCTTCTTTTGCGCGCTCTCTACCCAATTTCAGCCAATTACGAGCAAAGCCACGAAATACACGCACGCGCGCGCGCGCACACACACACATATGATAAACTGGACAAAAGTTATTTTAAACTTACGTTAACCTCTTAAAATTCATGTTACATCGTTCGTCGATATTATCGTTCATCGCGCGTCCGATTACCTGTGCCCAAATCGCTGAAATGCTGAATCGCGCTCGGTTCCATCCGTCATAATATCCATGCGCATAAAAGCGAAATTCACGCTTGTCAAAAGCTGAGTGCGCGTCACGGCAAAAATCACGCATAACGCGCATTAAACGCGCGCTTACATTAATGGAGCTCCGTCATTATCGCGGCGATGATCCGAACGAATGAGCGAACTAGCGAACGAGCGAGCGCTCGCAAAGATCCACATGCGCACATGCGCGTGCGCTATTCACCTCTCTCACCAACCCCTGCCGCCGCCCCGTCGGCTAACGCGCAAGCGTATAATCAGCCGCAAATTGGCCGAGATCGCGCATCGAGGTTAAAGCCCGGGGTGATACGGTGCGGTGTGCGGAAAAATGAGATAACGCCTGATACGCGAACGGTGAGCGCGCGAACTGTACTTATGTAAATGGCCAAATCCCGACGGAGGTTGTGACCAATTTGCGCTTGTCCGAAGAGCTTGCTAGAGGGAAACAAAAGAGCGCCGCGTGTGTGCATGCGCCCACCGTTCGCCGACGAGAGGATCGAAGAATCGGTAGAAGGCGAGCCCATCCATCGCGCGAGTGAAAGTCCCGATCGCGCGTATGCGTTTCCGTTGCGCAAGCGTTCGCGCGAACGTTCGTAGCTACTCGTGCCCGTTTCGCCTCCTGGGCGGGCGTTGAATTTTGTAATGCGGGGTCTCGGATGCGAGCCCCTCTCGACCAGCCGATGACACTTGGACTCGTGAAAAAGCATCGATTCAACAAGACGAATGAAGAAATTAGCGAGAGCCTTAGCGCTTGGAGCGTTCGGTTGATCGATGCGAGAAGCTTGGGAACGAGGTTCCGTGGAGGAATTTCCCCGGGCGCGTACCAACGAGCTTTCCATAACGTACGCCCACGGACGAACGGGCAATAAAGAACGAGGGCGATCCTCTCGCGCGTCGACCCTCTCGGAAACGTATCGGGGCCCTCTTACCCGTCCGCGTCCGATAAATCAGTGTGAGCCAGTCGAGCTTATCTGCCTCCCACCCTCGCACTCCCTCACCACTCGTGAAAAAGATGGAGCCGACGATGAGGTAGGAAAGGCCGTCTCTCCCTCGACCCTCGGGGTCCGCGGCCCGTAGAGAAGGGATGGGTCCCGTCGGCATCGCGCACGGCAGTCCCTCGTTTTACAAGTTGTTTTACAAGGGTTGGACCCTCTTCTCAGTCGCGGCGGAATCTCGTTCGCTCGATCTCCACTCCCCCCCCCCTCCCCCTCCCCCCCCCCCCCCTCCCCCTCCCTCCCACTCCCTCCCACTCCCTTCCTCCTCCTTACCGCTCTCTCGTTCTCCCTCTCTCCGATCGTCCGTCTATTCGTCCATTCGTTCGTTCGTTCGTTCGTTCGTTCGTCTTATTTTTCTCGGGCCCGTTCTCGCGATTTTTCGAGGGACCGCTCCCGTCGTACGTGGGCCGCGGCACCACAGCCGAAGAATCCTTTTGTTAGCGGACGCGCGAGCGTTTTTAGCGTTTTTAGCGTGACGCAATGAGGGTTATCTATGGCTTCGACGGACGGGGACGACTTCGGCTTGTCAGCAGTGCCGCCGATTTATCGGCATTTCTGCCCTCGGGATCGAGACACCGGGTTGTTTATTGGATTTTTTCGGCAATGAAGAGACCGATGGGGCCTTTGGGGACGAGCGTGCCCCGTAATTAGTTCAATTTTTTATGTGACGTGTAGAACTAGTTCTTTTAGTCGTTTGATTACTATGATAAACGCTCTCGCTCTCTCTCTCTCTCTCTCTCTCTCTCTCTCTCTCTCTCTCTCTGTCTCTCGTTTCTTTAATGTTCCCTTTGTTTTTTCGTTTTTTGCAGTAATGTGTTAAAATTATAGAGGCGAGAGGTGATTGAGTAATGATAAAAGTTTGAAAATTGTAATGCAGTGTTAAATTACTTCTATTCTTAAATAAATATCGGCTTTGTTATATCGCTCAATATTTCGGGAAAATAAAAGAAATTGATAGCTACGACTGATGATAGCGCATTGGAAAATAAGATATAATATCCGTATTCAGGTCACAACTATCTTCTAGATTATATTTTAATCTTTGAGCGATTTCTATCGACTGAGGCAATTTCGTGTAAACAATTATTTGGAAAATATAAAGGCGACTTACATCATACCAACGTCCTAAGAATTTCAATATCAAACTTGCATCGGATGCGTATGAATATTATTCTATTATTTTATTATTATTATTATTTTTTTTTTTTCATTAAAACAGGTCATTAAAATGATATTCAAGTGGGAAAGATGTCGAGGAATTTAAGGAGGAACGATAGATGTGTGCGACGCATTGAGCGAAAAAGGGTGGCGAACGATTACGTGACAATTTAGCGGCTTGGTCGGCGGCTCGAGCAATAATGATTCAATAATGATTCAGCGGCCGGACGTACGTTCTAGCGGCTCTTGATGCAAATTCATGAAATATCCTGCCCCTCTCCGTTTAAGTACTGGTACACCCCACCCCCCTCCTCACCGCGAACTGTCGCGCAATTTGTTCGCTGCTGCCCCATAACCTTTCCTAGCTCGTTCTCTCTCAACTCGCGGTCATCTAACCTTTTGTTTTCTTCCTCTTCCTACTTTCGCTCAGTTGATTCCAATTGCCGGCCCTTTTAATTGTTTCTTTCCCTTTGTTGTGGACTCGCTACGTGTGTCGGACGCTGCCAAGAAATTCTGCATTCGATCGTTGCCCGACTTGTCCTTTTTACTTCATTTTTATTTTAACATATATTTCTTATGTTTTTGTATTTTTTGTTTTGGATTTTTGTTGTTGTTAGTTTGTTTTTGTTTGTTATTATTTTTGTCGCATCGATCGAATTAATTTAACGGTTGTGAACGAACTTTTTCCCGCCGTGTTTGTATTGTTTTCCCTTTCGATTGCTTTGACTTGCATAACTGAGTTGCTTGTATTTCTTAAAGTTTATTAGGTTAAAGGCTATTCATTTTTACAGACCTAACATTCTATCCTTCTACTATGATGTTTTTTAATCATCAATGCTCATATGAAAAGCACTCTTTTAAAGGTGAAACTCAATCGCGCTTACGACTTAAACTGGTACAAAATTTTAGAATCGTTTATTGGACGTAACAACGAATGTTTTGTGTCGAGTATTGGCTCTCGACATAATATTTGAGAATTAATATTGCACTAAAGAAAAATCATTGGTGAGGATACAATTACAAGGCTTTCATTGACTTACGGAACGCAGCACGCCAAATATCTCGAAATAACTTCAAGCTCCAACGGCAATATCTATTACCATAAACTATTACTATACGTGAAAAATGTCCAACAACTTGTTTCAGCTTCCATTTCAATTACATAAGACCTATTATTACTCACAATACATCCATGCGTGTTAATATTAGCGTTAGCCCTTGTTACTATGTTAGCGCGCGTGCGCACTTACGTGGATACCTGGGTGTGTAAGAACTATAAAACCGGATCTGTAAAAGCGACCTCGATTCATATCGTACAGCATCGAAGGACATCAAAGGTTTCTCGATCATAAGCCCACAATTAACGAATGCCTCGTGACCGATAGGGTCCGGCATTTTCCAATCCATCCTCTAGAATCGCGGCCGTGCTTTCACTACATCCATCCAGGAGCACCGAACCCGAAGCGTCCGCGGCTCCCGAACACCACTAGTCAAGGACAAATTTATGTCAGCAAGGCTTACGGCGAGGAGCCACAGTCGTCTCGCAGCAGCGTTCCGCCAACTTTTACAATTCACAGCCATTAATTGCACTAAGCCGACATGCATCCGATAACCGAGCACGGTATACCGATGCTCCCAAGTGGCCCATAAATAAGTACCCGCCGCGTATTCCCCCCCCCCCCCCCCCCCCCCCCCCCCCCCCCCCACCCCCCCCCCCCTTTTTTTTTTTTTTTTTTTTTTTTTTTTTAAAAGACTACGCCTCCGCCCCCACCCAACTCCAACTACTGCCCCGACACAACTAATCCCGCGATCTCCGTTGTCTTTCGTAAGTTTAACAGCGGGCGGTGCGAGCACGTGTTGTTACGTTGCAGCACGTGCCTACGTGTCCTACGTTTCTCTTCTTCACGAAAAATGCAGGAGAAAAAGAGAGCGCAATCGACGCCTCGTCCCAATCACGATTGATTTATCTCGATCGGCTCGAGGCGTCTCCGCCGGTTAAGCGCTGCTAAGTGCGCGCCACGCGAAACCTCAGCCACGATAATAATTCGCGAGCGCAATACCATTATCGAGGATTATTCGCTATTAAAGCTAATAATGCTACGGAGGCACGATCCAGCCATACGTATATTCATTAATCCATCTATTCGATCGATTCCTTATTATCGTTATTGCGCTCGTTTAGCCGAGTCTGCTGCGTTTCAATTAAAAAATTTAAAAAAACAGTTGAAGCTCAGATGTAGTAGTATTATTATGTATTATTCATCAAGGACGCGTAGTCACTGGCTGAGAGGCTGAAAGTGTCGTCGCTAAAATTATGAATTTATATTAATTGGTATAAGAAAATTTATGTGATGTCGTATATTCACTTCGTGGCTTTCTGCGATCGCAGACGTATGCACTTTCACGACTAATGATCCGGTTGCGACGAAAAATCTTTTATTGCAATTGGCGGATTTGTATTAATGTTGTAATGGGAATGATTACTAACTCTCATTCCCGTTAATACCAATCGGCTCTTAAGGTTAAAAACTCATAGGGGCATCGAACGACTTACTCATGCAAATTAACGTCCATTGGGTTGGAGGCAGAAGCATCGACTCGGAAGAGATGCGGAGATTTCAAAGTGTGATAGGATAAAGGTTCCCAGGACCTTTGAAATTTAAAATCGATTCGATACATAATTTATTCAACTGGACAAGCAATAAACCTGTGCAATCACTACGAAACTTACACAAAAGTCTTTCATCTGTTTTTCTCTTTTCTTTTCTTTTTATTTTTTCGTTTAATTTTCAGCAATTTTTGAAAAGTAATTGTATTTGTTTGTTTGTTTGTTCTATTTAAACGGGCAATTCTAAGCCGATATTAATACAATTTAAATATAAATATATTGACGCGTAATGTTTATGAAAAGTCCTAACGGTTATGCGATTGTAGATATTTCCTCGATGTAGATCGATAACGCGATTGATACATATTTATTAATTTCATGGTTTATTATAAATAATTGGGCATATTAATTTTGAGAGCGTATGAGATTACACATTAGATATTATGATGAGCATATTGCCATAATGTATGCGAAGCATAATAAAATGTGTATTTATACAAGCGGGTTCAAAGCCTCAAGTTGATCGCAGTTAAACTTAATAATATAACTGAAATTTCCAAGGCAAAAGTAGTCGCGAGCAAGCAATGCCCATAAATATACCGTGTAAGTCCTTTATCATGGAGCGCAAAATGGCAAAGGAGCGAAAAAACGCTGACGTACGCACAAACGCTCGCATTATCCCACTTACTTTTGGAATCTTTTGTTTCCCAGGCATTGAGCAAAAGGAACCAGAATCAAGATTCTATCTGACATAAATAATTATCGTACGGACGCGGTCGCGCGGCAGGCCTCCGCTCATCCTTCGCTTTCTTGCTCCGAGGCCAACAAATCTGTCTGCGGGGATTTTCGTTTTATCACGCGGAATTTCGCCGCTACCTCCTTCTTGCCATTATTCTTGAATGCCTCTGCGCATTCCCCGGGCAATCCTTTTGCTCGAGCTCCTTTAGAATTGGTCAGCAGAGTTCAACAAATTTCACTCCAACATTCTTTTAGTATATAAACAGAGGTTCGGATCGGGGCTTTTTGAGAAGCTGTAAAAGACAATCGTGTCTTAATTTTTATCAGGCATAGTTTCGTTTTGTTTTTGTTGGGAGAAAAACGGCTTAGCCGTGCATGTTTATGATACAAATTCCTATTAAAATTGCGCGTGGGCTTTTGATAATTCGTAGGTAAACATACGTTGATTGAAAGGGTTAACCGACGTAGTTTTAAAATGAAGGAATATGGAAGTCCAGAGTTGCAATAAAAGGTTTATCGTTCTCCATATATCATTCGCTCGTATTATTTCATGTTCACGCAGTTATTATAGCACATTTTAAAGCTGAATTTACAATTACGTAATTCTTACATTTACATTCTATATTTCATATAAAGTTTTGTTTTTACATGGATAATGTTGATTTGTTCTTGGAAATTAATTTGCACTAAAATTAAGTTTTATATTGCGTGTATATTTTTTTTTTATGTATATAATTATAATTTACGAAATTACAAGTTCTTTACACTATCTGAAAGTACAAACAGTTATTAAAAATTACGAGTTATACATCGGTGTTATACATCGGCATTATAAGACACGATCAAACTGATCTTTACGTCTCTCCATGCAACGGATTTAAAATAAATTATCCAATCTTAAAAATCATAATGCAGTTGTGTAGTTAAAAAAAATGGTAATATATATATATATATATATATATATATATATATATATAAAGATATCCACTAAAAGTTTTTCAAGATAGATTTAGATTAATGTCGAATAATATCTACTACAATTTGCATCAACTGTAATACTATTAAAAGTATATTTATTCCGTAGAAGCATAAATTTTAATCTTGATAGTTAAAATACGTTAACTGGATATCCTGCATTTTTCGTTTCTTAATTCATAAGTCATTTATTTATAATACAATTTGAGTGTTAAGAAACAAGTACGAACATTATTTCAACTGTATGACAAGCAAAATTTAGACCATTAAATAAAAATCAATAAAACTATGTCTTATCTATGTTTTGAAAAAATCGTACAATAAAGTTACGATCATTTAGCAGTCTTAAGCAGCATTAAAATGATTATTAGACTCTTTATACGAACGATAATATAATAGAGATAATTTCCTCATAATTGAGCCGAAAAGATCATTATAATGTAAAAATACTTGTTTCGAAACCTGTAATACAGTTAAAGCGCCGAGAGCGAATTAATGAAGAGACATTAGTATAGTCTAGATTGATTACAGATATTCAACAAGGAGCCGCACACGATCATCATACATCACATCAATAGAGATTGAATACGGCAAATTATTTAAAGTATAACTCAATAATAAACAGTTTGCGGGTATTTTTAATACTTTCTCAAATGCAACGTTAAAATGGGAGAGCGAAAGCCGTGATATTACGATTTCTACATAGATTATACTGGATTTTATAGATTCTTAAGATAAATTTTGCCATAATCTAGAGCTAAATTCACGTGGAAAGTTCACGTGCAATTATCAACTTGATAATCGATCTCTTTACTCTATTTATCAGTCACAATTTCCCCAATCAAACAATACAAAGAATATGGAATGAATTGTAATTGTCTCTCCTCTGTCTTCAATCGATATGATCATGAAAATATCGGGCTAATTTCATACGTCTCGATGATTTTTATAATAAAATTTAAATAATAATTGATGAGTATTGCTTTGAATGAGTAGCACAAAATCAATCGACAATTTCTTATTCCCTTCAAATCGAAATCCGCTTTTAAATATTCATTGTGTTTCATTAATTATACACAAAGACATTAGATTGAATATATATTAGATTATAATACGGTGCACAGGTCTTTCATCGATAAACTTGAGTCAAAAGCTAAAAAAAACATAGCTTAATTTCACTTCACGTAAATTACTTAAATGTCTGCGTAATAAATACAGTAATATATTTCTCATTTAATTTGACGTGAATTCACAAGAGTGGAATAATTCTTTACTTGCAAATCGTATAGGACGTCCATCATATAATTTATTCGAAATGTGAAGCTTTATCAAGTGATTTTACAATTTTTATACGTAAATCTTACATTACTAAATAATAGTATGAAAGTTTTTTTCATACTTTATATAAGCAATTTATTACATATTCGTGATTTTCGTCCCAGTTACATTCATATATTAATCAATTTTCTTATCTTATCGTCGTTGAAAATTCATCGGTCAAAGAAAAAATAAGGAATAATAAATAAATAGGAAAATGTGAATCGACATTACAACCAAGAATATAGAAAATTTCTCTAAAATCCTATAGTAATTAAATTTCGCGATACGATCATCGCCTTATAAATAGTACTCGATATCACGCACGACTGATCAATGGATAATATAAAGATCAATGACCCTGAGAAGACAATTTTGCTGTATAACTTGTGTTTTTCGCTTGAATTAATGAATCGCTCGCGGTCGCAAAAAATCTCTCGGCCAATCGACCTACGATGTCGGCACATTGGCAAAATGCATCGAAGAAGAAGAAGAAGAAGAAGAAGAAGAAGAAGAGGAAGAAGAAATAGACGACCGACGATGATTGTTTGCAAGGAATTCACGGCAATATTCAACCCCGGTAAGTGAAATTCTATTAATATTTAATTTTATAGGCATACATTGAATATACAAATTGTATTCTTCATTGAAAATCTGACTTTCATATAAATTAATGCACCAGAAAAATTATTGAATGGTATGCAGTGGTAGTGGATCCGACGATGGATCGATTATTCTCTCGAACGATTAATATAAGAAGCTCGAGAATCAATGTGAATGAAAGCCAATGCCACCATTCATTTTGAATATGCATTATTATTATTATTATTATTATTATTAATATGATATTATTAAATCTAGTTTTAATGTGAGGTAATATTAGCATAACAATGAATTATTTCGTAAAAAGACGTATTTCCGTTTACGAACGAACCGTTTTGGACAAACGCTTATTCGCACCCTCGCCAACCCGATAAATTTCATTAATTCTCGTACGCGTATAAACCATATCCAATAATTAAAGCGTATATATTATAAAGGAACGTTTTATTTCGAATATAAAACAATATTATTTCAATTTACAATCCAACTTATTAAGGCTGCCCCGATAAAAGAGAAAATACGACCCATTTGTGTAAAATGGACAGCGACGGGTACGTTCGTTATGAGGGCGAGAAGATCCCGGATCCTGGGAGTCCAAATTCAAAATATTTATGAGATTCGCAATGGAGGAACAGCAAATTAGCATTGAAACAAAATGGCAAACTAATCTAGGGTGCGATCGTTTCAGTCCATCCGCAGCAGCACCCGAACGAAAAGCCGCTGAAAAGGAGCTCCGACCCAAGCTATCAGCTCCCTCGTCCTCCTCCTCCTCCTCCACCGCCCCCTCCCAAAAAAACCACTCCCTTCCTCGTCACTGTTCCTTACCCCCCCCCCCCCCCACGCGTCATTCGTTTTTTTCTCTTTTCAAGTTTCAGTCGTACTTGATTTACGATCGCAGAGCGAGTCTCCCGAGTGAACTGCAGATAGAAGGTCGGGATTGGTCGATATTCGACTCTCGAATCGCTCTCCTCCGCTCATTCAATGTTTTGGTTTAGTCCGAGCTGTTTATGGCCGAGTATCGTATGGTGAGAAAGGAATTAAAATTTTAATTAAAAAGGTGTGAATCCGATGTTGAAAGTTGTCGATCGGTATTCATAATATTACCGATGCTTTAGTGCGCTCGATTTCTCGGGAGTGCACTTGGCTGTCACGCTGCTCCAAGATGTCGGCCAATCAAAACTTCATTTTTATTTAAGATGAAGGATGCACACCTCGTGTAATGCATTTAGACTCGTGTAATCGTTAGAAATAATCGACTCGGACGCTTAACATTTAAGCAACGATCCAAGATAATATTAAAACATTGTCTGCTGTTACCGTAGTAGATAATTGAAGCATTAACCCTCCTAGAATAACTCTTCACTGTCTATCAGGAGAACAACTATATCCCGATAGCTCGAAGAAGCTCTCAATTGAGATAAATCATTATGTGTGCGCATATGAAGAGAAGAAATCCAACGTTCGTCGCTAATGCTTCCCATAAATTCCAAAGCTCTGACGCACATGTCTTTCAAAATTCCTCCGACGACGCGAACTTCTGACCCAACCCACTGATAGTGCAGACTCTGAAAAATGACGTTTTCCCAGTAAATCCTTGCCTCCAGCGACGATCGTATCTCCTGGGGGCCTCATGAGCTTCAGCGGAGCGAGGTCGAATGAAGGATCGTCTCTTACCCGGGGTTCGACAGGACCTCGGCTAAATAGGAACTGCTGGCAATAAAACGAGCGCACTCGATCGCTATCCGCCATTATTATGAAGCTGATAAGCGCGATGATGCGGAGCTGCAGATTATCTGCGAATCGCAATTGTCATTATTCTCATGACTGTGCTCGTTGCCCTTTTCTCAACTTTTCAACTTGCTTACTTCCAACTTCCTAGCATCTTGCGCCATCCCGCGGCCCTGGATCGCACTCCCTTAGGAAAGCGTCGAAGAAAATTTTCGCTCCTGTTTAGACAAATTGTAATCACGGCGAAATTACCCGCCTCGCGGCACCTTTGTGCGCGGTAATTGAACCACGTGTATAACTCTTTATGGAGTTAATGGAATTGGCATCTGACTAGTAAGATGCCAGTAAGAGAAAAAAGAATAACTTCTGTTGCTTATAAATAAAAAGGCGCGATAAGTTTATGGGAACGGTATAACTAAATCAATCTTACGTTAATTTTAGATATTAGCATTACATGTAATTTTAAAATTGTCACGGTTAATTATAATAATAATGTATCCCGCTTGTCCCAGAAAAACAATGAACAATCTCCTTTTAAAATTGAAAAATAATAGAGCGTGAAATCGCTTCATACACGTGTACAAACAAAATATGTTAATTTAACAAATGAATTTTAATTCTAAATCTTCAATTATAATGAGCTTGAAAACAAAAACAAAAAAAAAAACAAAAAACAAAAAAAAAACCAAAAGAACGAAGAAATAAAAATGCAAAATTCACTTCGTTAATTTACTTTATTAATAAGAAATTCGCTCTCGGCCAATCATTGATCACTATATATTCTCATAACGACTAAAGCGCGTGTCATTGTTGGAGCCAATGTGCTTATTTCATTACTTTACATAATTAAGGAGAACAGTGACATTGTGATTTTAAACGAATATTCGGATTCACGCTCCGCACACTTAATAAACATCTTTTTGTGATTACAAGCGTAATCGTAACTTTCTTTCGCATCCATATAATTTGCAGACGCCTCATACCATAGCGCACGATTCCCGCAAAAATTTCACAATTGCACGCTCTCGCTTACAATATAATATTAACTTAATAAGCCGAAAATGAAGTATAATCGATGCGGCGAGAGTAATCATATGTAGGAGTCCTTAAGGCGCAAAAAAACTATTTCATTGTTTTTCTATTTGGCGCGTACTGGTTTTGGCCGGCATTGATGCCAGCGGCGGTAACGAATCTCGACGTACAAAGGATACGTGCGTATGATAATGTGCAGTTAATGCGCGTCCAAGGACGAGCGAGGCGTAATGTGGTATACGTGCAAGGACGGGCAACGGGCTTATTTCCGATGACGATGATTACAATACTTGCGAACTGCCTGGACGCTTTCGAGTGGCTTTTCGCGTTCGCGTGGAAAATTATATCTTTATGAATTTGAATCACGACGCGTTCGTCCATTGCCGCTGATTACCCCGTAAAGCAAGCGTCGATGCTCGCTCGTTTGCCTTGAAATATTTTTAAGACCTTGAGCGAGCATCGATAGATTATTAATGCCCCGTTTATCGGGTAATGCCACTAATTTTCAATCGGATCGACGTAATAACAATGAGGCTGAAAGGGCCGATAAAATCTGTCCGCGAGCTAGTTAAGAGCTTACGAGGAGGAATTCTCAACTGACGTCTCCCAGAATCTCTAGAAGCTCCCTTTAAAGGGAGAAAATTTACAACGATCTTAAATTAAAAACAAACAAACAAACAAAAAACAAAAAAAAACAAAAAACATTGTCAATTACAATGCTATCACTATTTCCGGAATGCTCGTGGAGCCAGAGTTCCGGAACCAGTTATATCAAGCATTCACCGCCATTACACGTATTTACATGCCCTGGCTGATTCGCCAATAGGGCGTAATCGACGGTAAAATCCAACGAAACTATTACGTTGTTTTACGAGTCTGTATTTAGCGTATCTCGCGATCCGGCGTCTTAAATGCTGCTTTGACCGACATGTTCCCCGTCCATTATATAATAGCTGCTGCGCAACGTGGATTCGCGCGGATGCGGCGAACGACATCCAGCTAACGCTTAATCCCTTCGTTTCCCTTTCCCCTCCCACGCCCCTCAAACGCCGCCACTCACCATTCAACCCATCCCTCCTCCCATTCCTCAACGATCCCAGCCCCCTGTCCCCACAGCGCGAAAAGCTTTGATCGCTGATCGAGGAAGGGATTCCAGTGTAATTGTAGCATTGGGCCGTTGTATGCCAAGGTGTTTGCGCGCTCATCGCCAACATCTTCACCTCGGGAATTCGTGCCGTTCCTCCTTTCTCTCGCCCCGAGATTCTTGAGGAGTGGAGCGGTTTGTCGGGGATTGTCGATTTCATCCAGATGCACAATATTATTTTTAGCTCGGAAAAGAATATAATACATCCTGCATAATATTCGGATGCGCCGCATAGGAATAAGGATATCTTGCCAATCGATCTCGGCCCATGGCTTATCCTAATGCGAGAGGTATTGCTTTTCGCGGAAGGTGAGCGAAACGTAGCAGAGTAAATTTTTTGCCTGGTTATTACAGGAAATTCATTCGTTTTTCCTTGCGTTCTTTCATTATGAATTTATAGATCGACGAAGGGGTATAAGAGTAAGATTATTTGATTTGTGCGTTCCGTTTCCGGAGAGATATTCCTGAAAGTTGTAATTGCATTGCCGGATACTCTTACGTAGTCAATTAAATGTCAAACAAAATAATGGCATATATTTTTAAACAATCGATAGCAAATAAAATTATTTACCATTTCATCTAAATAACATTTATCTACTTCGACTTTACGCTACTTGCGCAATTAATAACTTTACTACGACTATTTCCATTTGCGCTCTCCTGTCACTTATACGGTCGATTGTCAAAAATAAGAAACGTATATTTTATATTAGCCGTACAATGGCTAATATCGGAGTTTCATAATTCATTCAAACTTTTCCCGTATTGTAATTAACAATAGGAACGATTATGCTCTGTCTGCATTGCCTTTGTCAACTTTTGTCTGAAAATGAACAATAAGAATAACAATGTCCCACGAGGTTCCATAAGCGCTGCTGCATATATTTACATATAATGAGTGTGTGTGTGTGTGTGTGTGTGTGTGTGCGCGCGCGCGCGCGCGTGTGTGTTTGTGTTTGTGTGTGTGCGTATGCATTATCTCGACTCGAGCCAAGTGTCGAAGAATTTTCACAACGGACACAGTTAAAGAAATGCATTTCTTGTTTAATACTGCTTTTTTCGCGTGTCAAAGTAGAGTTTGTTGGTAAAAATTTGCCTTCTCGTAAGGGCAGGGTTGCCGACTTCAAAAGTATTCGTATATTCGTTCTTTTTCCAGTCTTACAATAGTGCACGCGGCTACAGGAGCTCAAACATTAATGTCGGCGTATTACGGCTGCGTAGTCTTGCTTAAGGTAATTCTCCGAAATGCGGAATCTGAGATTGCCGGCAAGCGGTGTCCAATCGTAGCGAAGCAAACCGTTTTCACGAGGCTACATCAGCGCCAAAATTCTCTTCGGCTCTGGATTTGAAGACATATCGTCGATATGCAAAGGAGTCGTAATCGTGCGAAAGACGAAAATGAAAGTCGAAAGATGAAAATCGCTGGCCCGGGCAGTTTCCCAAGAGCCAGCCAAAGAAGGGCAAAATAGCGTGTGAGAAGCGCGAACTGTCAGCGTAAGAAGCGAGGAATGGCATCGCTACTGTGCGAGAGCGGTGCACGAGGTTACGGCGGTCTCTTTCTTTTCTTTCATTTGCTCTCCTCGCATTGGCGCGCATGCACGAACTAATGAAACGGTACTTACGGCCCTCGTAAACGGAATTTCGATCTTTTTCTACAAGCCGAGGAGAGCCGCGTGTTGGTTTATGTACTTGTCCAACGAATGCCACGTCTCTTAGCACGAAAACAAAGTCGTATAATTCCCGAGATATTGAAATTGATTTGCGCATTGCCGTGGGCAGCAAAGGAAAGAGGCTAATCCTGGAGGTAATCTAAAATGACCGTATAACGCGAAAAGTATAGAGGCTCCTATCGACTGCCAATTTTGACATTAAAGGTCCCCCTCCTCTTCGCTCCCAAGGAATTTACGTTAATGATCGAAGAAAGTCACTTACGAGACTCGTAATTATCACGTCGGGAAAAAAAACTTCCCTCTAAACTTAAAGAAAGGGTAAAACTCTTTATTTTAACGAAGGAGCATTTTTCTCTATAATTCTCAATCCTTTGACGAGCTTTCGTGAGAAAAGTCGATCTTTTGCATTTGTAGCATCACTCGTGTGCGCAACTCTATTAACACGAGGCGTCGTATTTATCATGCGCGCACGTTCGAAATTTATTGTAGCTGTAAGATAAGAGCAACTTAATATAACCAGTCACATTGAAAATGAATCAGCCTACTTGTTTTTAGAGTTGTATATTATTAAAATTTTATTAAAAAAGAAAAACAACAATCACTAGATATAATAACTTTGACATATTTATTTCAATTACAATTGAAAAGTGTTCGTGAAAACGTCCTCTATTACCGTTCTAATCAATTGAAATGCTCACGGTATTTGAAGTGTACGCTAAAGAAATTTCTTAAAATTCTCAGAAATAAGGGCTAAGTGAAGCCGCACGTGCTCCTGTACGTATATTCTTTACTCTCCAGCAAGGTCAAGTTCTTTTATGCTTTTTAATGTTTCAAGTGCTGCATATGAGCCAGCAGTTAATTTATGCTTTTTGCATAAAAAAAAAAAAAAAAAAAAAAAAAAAAAAAAAAAAAAAAAAAAAAAAAAAAAAAAAAAAAAAAATACATGTAGAGAATTACGTGTAAAAATAGGTTGGTAAATATTAATTTCATATGTAAATGTGAGTTTAAACGTACATAGTATATAGTATAATGAATCATTATAAAAATTATAGAATAAGTGCCTAAATTAAATCCTTTATTATTATTGGAAACGTCTTAAATGTTCTAAACATAATTGGCATGATAATATTAAAAATTACTTTTCATATTTCCATAAGTTGCCTTTTATCTTTCCTTTTATTCGTTATTATGGCATTGAATGGGAGCATTATTCAATCTGCATATTCATAATTTTTTAATCGTCAATGTATTTTGTCGGTATATTTCGCTTCCCTTTCTCAGATTATACTTTATTATAATATAATTATTATAATTTATTTAAGGCTATTTTAATTATTACATTTCTTCAATTTTGTATGTAAAACCTCGCGTTCTATTACTTTTCTGCTTATCTACAATTAAATCCGATATTTCAGCAAAAATTTATTTTATCTTTTTAACCAATTAAATGAAGAAAAATAAAAATAAAATTCTATATCAAATTATTTTAAATAATAAGAAGATGAAAATAAAGTCGAAATACAAATTTATGTTAATCGACTTGATGTCAATTAGTTTCACTTAGCAGCTAAATAACATTCAGAAATTTTTTTGTATGCTAATCACGAGATTCGTTAAATTATAATTACTTGTATAATATATTGGCCTTGAATGTTATAGTAATAACATTCTCAACATAGATAGGATGTGAAAAAAAAAAAAAAAAAAAAAAAAAAAAAAATTTCTTCAATATTTTAGGGAAAAATCTTTCAAGCAATAATTCAGTTCATTATATAATGCAAAGCTCATATCGCTCATTAGTTTAGGCGCTTATTTAAATATGCAACGCACTTCGCTCGTTCCTCGGTTTAAATTTCATTAACTTTACAAGTAAAGAAAACGCTGAAAAACAAGTGAGAAGAAAGAAACATACTCAAATTTATTGGTCTTGTGCGAAGCAACAGTGGAACCTTGTACGGAATTAGCAATTTCAATGTCCGCACTTAGCGACTCCCGACACGGCCACTGCTCTTGCGTTGTCTCATTCAACTAGAGCGAGATATGCCGAGGAAGAAAGAGAACAAGGAAAAAAAAGAAGAGATTGAGTGAGAAGGATGGGGTAGAAATCAAGAAGACATAGAGAATGAAAATCAATCCTTAAAGATCTTCGGTCAGATATTCTTTACTCTTGGTGTAAATTGGTATCGAGTACCTAGAGTTGTTCCTTCTTTTCTCTCCTATAATAGAAAGAGATCAACTAGGAAGAAGTAAAATGATAAGTGAGATATATATATATATATATATAACAGCTTAGTTCCAGTTAGCAAGTTTAATTTTCTTCTGCTTTTTTTACGGTTTTGGTCTTTGTAGATACGAGTAACAAAGCATCGTCGTACAGTAAAAGAAATACTTTTCCTTTAAAATAAAGACGTGTGCTAACAGTACTTTGTAGTACTTTGTAATATTGACAGAAAACATGTTTTTTTTTTTTTTTTTTGAGTGAAACAAAAAGATATGTATATTTTTTTTTCTCTTAAATATATCAATCTTAATATTCTATATATATATATATATATATTATTACTTATTACGTAAAATGAAATAGTTGTTTTATTTAACATTCCAAGATATGCTAGAATTATAACGATTGATGCAAGTACAAATACAAATGTGAAATAAAAATTTTGAATAAATTGATATTACTATTAGGATATTGAGTCATTCCTAAAAATAACACTCACTATATTTTCAACTCATATTACATGTTTTGCTTAAAATATTTCCAAAGTATTTTACATCAAGTATTTTCTTTTAAATTTACCAGCACATCTTTCCGCTTGTTAAATTAAAAGATACAACTAATAAATATAAGACTTGTAAATGTGAAACGTGTTTGAATATTTTCGCGCAATAAAATGTTTTCAAATACATCTCGTGTTTGACGAAACTCGATTATCGGAAATAATTATTACGGATTGGCAAAAGCATATTCTACTCATAAGTCGCTGCAGCTAAAAGCTTTCCATTACAGCAACACAACTCAATGTCTCTTATGTATTTTAATAGTGAAGAAAAAAAAAAGAAAGTCAAAGTATTGCTTAAACCATGCATTCCTTCTTTTTTCCATTAAAATAAAGCGGAAAGTAAAGAAAAATAAAGTAAAAAAAAAAAAAAAAAAAAAAAAACACACACACACACAGAGTTAATTATGCATGAATTGGAAATAAAGTGGAATAAATTATTCGTGCAACACCAACGATCGACAAAGCGCATTTACTTTCGACGAGCAACAACGAGGCTCTGCCGGTTAATTGCGACGTCGTCAAACTGGTTCCGGAAATCACGCGACCGATTTCAATGTATCCCTTTTCCAGATCGAATTGGCATGTCTTATGGCTTAGACTGTTACTGCTCGGCTCGTTTCTCATTCCGAGTATGCTCGCACACTGCACAATTTCTCCCATTTATTAGAAACATTTCACGGAGGTGTATGATTACCAACGAAATTTTATCGACGATCGTGTCGTCCTTGCATATCAACTTCTCAAATTAAATGTCGGCATCTTGTTACGCTAGTATCGGCAAAAAAATTCAACAATGCAATAATGTAATATTCGTGCACTCTTTGTATTTTCTACCCTCGCATACATTGTATCGGACATTTCAAACATTTTCTCCCTTGCAACGATACGGAGTCGGTTATTAATTCAATCCGAGTATCGTTGTCAGAACTTGATGCTCTTGTATGAACGTCTGCGAAAGAGGCACCCGCTACCCTCACTTCCCATTACGCTAGCGAGCTAAAGGCTTGAATACTCGCTCGCTCGATGCATAAGGCCAAAGCCGAAACCAGACGCAACCATTCGTCATTGAAAACTCATGTGCCAGCTGACTAAGCGGGAAGAGAAGCTCCGGCGCCATCCATAAGCATATCCGAATGTCATTGGAGATTCTTTTAGTCATCCGTACGCGCAATCGCAGTCGACGCTTCTCTCAAAAGTACGGTTACTTTTGCAAGTCGCGAAATTCAATCAGAGTCGCGAATCGTTCAAGGCCAATTAGAACTTCGATCGGCGAGTCGCCAAACTTACTCAAAACCATGACTACGCGCACGCAAATTTTATTATAAAATGCGCTCTGGAAACGAGAGAGAGAGAGAGAGCAAAACACGCCGTCGCACTCAATCGCATCGGGCCGCTTATCGCGTCGGAAAATTTACAAAACTGATTAGGGATTATGAAATGTTCGCGCTTTCTATTTTGCTCCCCTTGTCCCATTAGTTAAATACGCACATTTTTGCCTCTTCTTTCCGTTCATTAATCGATAATTTCAATTTCCGATTAGAGACATTCTTTATAGTGTTTTGATGCCTCACACCCTCCTGCCGCCCCATAATCATAAATCGCCCAGTTTCTCATAACGAGACGAATAATTATAACGCTGCTAGCGTAATAATAACGTTTGATACTGTTTTTACGCCGCAAGTGGAGCAACATTGTGCAGCGAAGTTTACAAAATTCGCCGGCGATTAGAAAGCCATTTGCATTGAGTAAACATTATAAGAAGTCGAAATTATATGTGAGCAGGGCGTGAAGCGATACGTGATCTCGATAAAAACATTTAACGTCAAAGCAATGGCGGCTTTTCGATGAATTTCGAATATTAAAACAGCTTGAATAGCACATTTGTCCTGCGCGTGCGGCGTACAGCAGCCAAAGCCAAGCACGTGCTGTATTTTATTATATAAACCCCATTGATAATCCATATCTTACAGATGAAAAAAAGAAAAGAATAAAAAGAAAAAAAAAAGAAAAAGGAAAAAAAAAGGAAGAGTGAGAGAGAGAGAGAGATAGATAGAGAGAGAGAGAGTGTGCGATAAAGAGAGAGAGAGAGAGAGAGAGAGAGAGAGAG
>NW_011948413.1:10969111-10986611 GCF_000503995.2 Ceratosolen solmsi marchali
GGGGGGAAAGAATAAACATATCCGTAGTTTACAACGGTCACCATTCGCTTATGTAAGGCTCGGTTGTTTCGTCATTTAGGAAGTTGTAGGTCGATGGGAATATTTATTCAATTGCGATATCCTGCTAGATTGTTTAATTATTTCGCTCTAACGGATCATTATCGTCCCTCATGCACTCGTAGCGAGCATCGTTTTAGTTGGTAAAAAGCGTAAAAAAAATTTCCCAACCATTTTCCAAAACCAAAGGGATAAGCTTCTGTTCGAGGACGAACTGCGCTTCGTAATATTTACAACAGGACGTTGGCAATTTTATTAAAACTTTCGTGCCAAGACAGGCACGAAATATCACGAATTTCCATAAAAATCCCTCTCCTCGGATATCCATCGGATGGCATGTGGTAGTAAATGTAAGAGAAATAGCGCGTGGCTCTTACCCGCGTTATTTGCCTCCTTTGAGTAACGCGTCTTGCAAAGGCAGCGCGGCGATAACAACGCTGCGATAAGACTTTCCAAACTAGCTCGAGCGATACATTATGTGCGTTGATAAATACGAGAATGCAGCAGCGGCGACGGAACGTCGCTAAGGTGTGCAAATCTCGTTGCATTATTGTGCTTCGAAAGAAAAAACGAAAGTGAAATTGAAATAAAATAATAATAGTGTGTAAAAGGAGCGGGTCGGGCGGGCGATTTATTGATTTTGAAAATTCGCGATATCGGAGTTTTGCCAAGAGTCCGCGCGTACGTCACAGAGAACGGCCATCTTCGATCGTAATTTTAAAAGTGATAAATCTATCTCATTGTCCTTGCAATATTTATCGGCTACGGGAGTTTTGATAAGTGGATACCTGTTTTCATTTACTGAATTTTATAAATAAAACCGAACGAGACCATAATGCATTAGCAATTACAATTCCTGATATTTTACATTTGTGAAAAGTCGGAGTTGTAAAGTATGCCGGAGATAGGGGATCGCAATTGGCTTGATCGATGGCAAGCTTGAGGAAGAGTTGCGAAGCTACAATTGTCGAGGTTCGATGATTTTTCTTTGTGTTTTTGTTTTCGTTTTTATTTTCGTTTTCGTTTTTGTTTTTGTTTTTATTTTTGTTTTTGTTTTTGTTTTTGTTTTTGTTCCAAAGCGACCAATCAGCCGAGAATAATTCCAATTGTAGCTTTTCTTATTCTCTAACGAGTCGAACGGCCGAGGAATATTTGATGAGCGATTATTGCCTCAAAGTGCTCGATTAAAGCCAACATCGACGATCGCGGCCAACAAACGAAACTCTTCCATATCCTTCGCTTCGTAATCTCTCGAGGCCAAGAGCCGCATCTACGGATGCTCCACCTCGTGTTTATCCTCGGACGCGATAAATGGTCCACCCGCAATGTCATCTATGATAGCGTCCAACAACATCATAGATCGATCTGCGTTACGGAGGATAAAAGTCCATTTGCATTTGCCTTCGACCTCCGAATGGTATTCGCACACTTAGACCCTTCATTAGCGCGCTCGGCGAGATTCTCCGAGTGCCGAGATGAAGCGATGATTGGCTTTAACGAACGCTGACTTTATAAGTGCGTCCGCGCGCGCCATGTAATTTACTTAATGGAGTGGCGATCAAGGGGATCGTTTACCATTCGATTGCTCGGCCCGATTCTTCCTTTTATCGGCTGATAGCATCGTGCGGCGTTTCATCGCTCTCTGAGCGTCGCTGTTATCTCGAAACTTTGTAAAATCGTGCGATTGGCCTGACGACTTCAGATGCTCTTGCAACATTGTTACCGCTCATCTCGCCGCTATACTAATTCACCGATATTCTCCACTATGTTGATATTTCAAATGGTAATAATGCCAATTCGTAGCTACCGCTTTACCTTGATAGAATCTTGAAAATTATTACCGAAACCAGCTTCCATTTTACGTAAGATGAATATCTTGCTGTTAGCGTGCGAGAAATTGAGTTCTTGTAACAACTCTAGTGCGCGCGCTGTTTATTTACAAGCGCGTAGTTATTTACATGTGTATTTAATGGAATTTACAGTTAACGACAAATTACATTGGCTATGAAATGATAATTGCTTGGATTTTATTATTAATATTTATGGTCAATTAGTGCATTGTAATTCACGCAGGTAATTGTTAAAAATGGACGATGGCTCGTTCAAGGTAGAAATGCACATTGCATCTTCTATCAGACGTGGCTAATAATGCGATCAAGGATCGATGAAATCACCGCGGTTACATCGGGGCTGAACGCATTGCGTCAAGGCTCTTACGAAAGGAAAAATGATCGAATTATCATTTAGTAACAAATAAAGGAGTAGCAATATTGAAGGAAAATATTCAACAATCCTTATCGAATTCTGGAATTTATCGATTATTTTAAAGGTATTTATCACTTTATATAACAACGTCCATTTCAGCAATTAAAAAACATAAAAACGAGAGAAATGAAATGCGCACTACTCGTAACCTTATTGTTAATCGAACGAGAAGAATTGCGTTCAATAAGAATTTTATTTTTCAATGCTCGTTTAATAGCTCCTACCGCATTAGCTTGATTATATATATATATATATATATATATATTTTTTTTTTTTTTTTTTTTTTTTTTTTTTTTTTTATAAAAATAGAACGGCAAAAAGTTGTTGGCTTCGAGTCGATCGAATTAACGACGTAAATAAATTTTCACCGATAGTGTAACATGGATGAAAATCTCTTAATCTTAATCAGTGAAAGAGGTTCCACCGTTAATGTTAAGTGCACCGCTGACATGAGTAAGTGCCGCATTTAAAATAGCCAATCGCTTCATATTTACTGATTTTCAGATAGAATCCCAAAGATCCTGCTATTCCTCGTAAAATAAACGAAAAGGGCGCGAGGCAATGACGAAGTACAAGAATAATTTCATCGGCTTTACTATGAAACGATAAGGATCCGGCCAACAGCACCAGCTTATCGAATAAAAACTGCCATTGTACGTATAATGAAGCGTTTGAGCAATCTAAATATAAACTAAAGAAAAGAAAAGGAAAGAAAGAAAAAAATTCCCATCGTAAATTATAATCGATGGACATTGACCGACCGAAAGCGCTTACGGCCGATCGGCAATAAAACTTGGTCCCAATTCCGCAAGCAGCGAGCAGAATGCAAGCGCAGCTCTCGGTCACGTAACTTAAAATGGACCGACGGAGAGCTCGGTGTCGATCGTCATTGTCGCCCATTGGGAAAAGCGCCGTGAGTGCGTGACACGTCCAGTCGCGGCTAATCGGCGACGACACCTCGGCCCGCGTAATCGACGGGCATTTCACGCGAATGCGCTACGAGCCATCGGGGATCAAGGATCAAGCCCCTCCTTTGACTCGCGCCGCCCCTAGCGAACTTACCGAAAGGACGAGAGCGGTCATTGTTCGTCGCGAATCGCGTACGGTCATAACAATCTTTTACGCCTTTTTAAGAAGCTGGCGGATAACGAATGGCCGGCGAACTATTCGACGTCGCTGTCAGTGGAACGCTTTTTACAATGAAATCCATAAATTATTATTGCGCATTATTGCGTTGTTGTCGTTTTGCGTGCGCGTCGTTTACAGGCGGAATATTAAAATCAACCGGCCTACGAGATTCCAAGACTAGCCGCCTATAATCGTAATTATAAGTTGCCAAGAATCATATATATATATATATATATTTAAACTTACGTTAGAATGAGGCTTACGTAATAATTTCCTTTAAGATGATAATTATATTTGAATTATGGGTTCGAAGTGAAGGAACTTTGATATTGAATAATGCGCATAACAATTATTTTTGCAAGATGCGAGACCGAGACCACGGCGAGCTTTAGTTTTGAGACCGTAACGCCAACAATGAACGATTTTTAATTGGCGAGCTGATGCTTGTTAGTATTGAATTAAATAATGTGGCGCGATGAATGGAATTGATAGATCGGGCACTCGACAATCGAGTACTTATGATGAATAAGCGATATTACCGCGGCAAGTGCTAAGGTAAAATTGCCTTTACAGTAGGCTTACAAAAATGGCTGGTTAGCATAGAAGATGAAAAAGGTGAATTAAAATAATATTAAAGTAAAAGTTGAAATTATAAGTACGCGTTTCTTAGAAAGGATAATTAATCATATTAAATAACAAATTTAACGCCTGTAGCGGCTCTCGGCCGAACGTGAGATGAGCCATAAAGTTTGAAAAATCTCGGAAGAAGATGGACTTTCGGGGTATATAGGCTGACTCGCGCTGTTGTTTTGTGGTAAATTTTCGGCTCTATATGGTCACGCCTCAAACTGTCTAAATTGATTTACGCTTGCGAGGCGGAGATAGCGCAGTTTTTGAGCAATTTTTTTTTTTCTTTTTTTTTTTTTTGATCTCTCTTAACAATGGGCCGCTCGTAACTAGGAAACAAAAGCGAATTAAGCACATAGTTCGGCATTATCTCTAATATTATTCAATAATAATAGAGGTCGTTTTCCATAAGTTTTACCATCGCGCGTATCAATATGAGATCGGCTGCTTTCCCATGCTTTTAGAAAATTTCGATCACATTGCGAGCGAATCACCATCCCAATCCGAGCCAATAACTCACTCGAATAACCCACTTGAATAGCTCCGCGCTACCTCGAAAACTCTTACAATTGGAAAATAGTAGCGAAAAACCCACTCCTAGTCACCGACGTCTTTATTTATTTATAATAATTATTAGTAGTAGTATCGTATTAAACGAGGCTAGACTGGATGGTAATAGGAAGTTCCATGAGACGGCATTATCGATTACATCGATAACGTAATGAAAGTCAATAGAAGCTGATAGGAGCACGGCAAATCGATAGCACCTTAACTGTTATCTCGTCCTCGTTCAATATCTCGCGAGTGATACATTCGCATGTACATGATATTGCTTTTTGTGCCCGAAGATTCTGCCAACGCAATGTCGCGATATCCGTTACAGTCGCAGCACACCAAAAAATCCGGGACTCAAACCCGGCAACGGTTTCTGAAGCTCGAGCCTCCGTTCCTGGCCGATCGTGCCGATTCGACCGCGTAATCGTTCTCCCTCTCGCCGAATATCGCGCAAAAATGACGAATAACAATAAGTTGCGAATCGCGTCATGCCGAGCGTATTTTATTCGCAAAAAAATGAAAATTATATATATATCCGTGCAATGCAACGAGAGCGTAATGGTTAACGATTTTTTCCCCTCGAGCGTTACGTCGCTTTAAACGATCTCGTAATGAAACATGCACGTCAAGTTATAATGTATGCGCTTGGCGCTGAGCCATCAATTGACAATTCATCATTATTCAATAAACGTGAAATTACCGAAGGACGAGGCTTTGACAAAAATTGCCGCACGGCTCGGCTCGTAACCGACGCGCATTCACAAAGTTTATGGCAAAATTCCCGATGCGCTATGCGAATTTTTGCGAAATCTCGCGCCCGCCCATACCAATTACAGCGCGCCGCGTCCTCATAATTGCAATAAAAATCGAAAGAAATGAAAATATGAAAGAAAAATCAGCTCGCCAATTATTTACGAGTGACGATAATCGGAAATAGCCCCTAAGACGCCGTCCTATAATAATTGCACCTTGTGCGCCCGTTAAATCTCGTCTCGTGGGCCAGGCCCGAATTTAAGGCTGCCGACCTCCCCGTGAGCCACAGCCGCCCGGCTGACCTCATCCCGACAACGATAATCCAATGACCTCGCGGGATTCCACAAGGCGAATTATATCGCCAGGTGCATCGCGCGCTGCGTACCAATTGGTGAATAACGATTGCGCGTATCCGTGGGCATGCCGACGTATGCCGCGTCGACTACGCGTACCTTCGACTGCCATGGTCAATGGTATTTTCGTATGCTGTTTTACGCTCGTGAATTTAGCTCGTTCGCCAAGGGAGGCTCGGTTAAATATTTACATTTTTATTATTGGCGGGAGCACGGACTCCGCTCCCTTATGCGAGGGCCCATTCGTTTTTCGCGATTTTTAAACCCTCGCCCCTTTAGCCCGTCGCGCGATCAATTATCACGAGGGCGTAAAACTTCTAAGCGATTAAGGGCTATGGACCGCGCGAAAAAATCGGCTCATTAGCACCAATCTATTCCAATTGCATTTCCATTGCCGTGAACTTTTGTTGACAACGCCAAGAAATGGTCCACTGGCAGCGCGTAACGCAATATCAAAAGATAATTTTCTAAAAACTCTGTCAGTCATCCGTCTCGTTAGATATTAATCTAGAAACGATCTAGACGCCACGAGCTTTCGTAATACGAGGGCAGATTCAGTGGCAGCCGAGATTCACTCTCAACCGCGCATTAAACGCCGCGGTTCCTTAGCCTGACACAAAACGGCTTTACGCTTTTCACGCCTCGTTGCGGGCGAGAAATTTGCATTTTCAGTCGCGGGAGTGTCAATTAAGGGGCACGGGACGATTCGCGAACGCAATTTGGATAATTGCTGCCGGTGTTAAGGTCCGTGAAAAATAGCGATGTACGATCGTTTTATTGACGTTATTGAGGATAGGGGAAGGACCAGGCAATTGGCCAAAACGATGAGAGGGAAGTTAAATCGATTAGGCGCCTGTTGCTCGGGACGATCGTTCGGTAGCGATGCACGCATAAGTGCACGCAGCCTCCCCCCGTTAAATAAATGTAATTTGTCGTTCGTAAATTACGCGAACGCGTCGTTAAAGCGTACCCTGGCGATGCGTATCTAGTGTGGATTCGCGCGCATAAATCATCATAATAACAATGCAATTACCGGCAGTGGCTTCAAATGCGGCACAAAGCACTATTAAGCCGCAAGTATGTCGATTGATTTAATTAAGATTGCGGCCGACGGGCGAAAGTTTTCGCGTGTAGATTTGATTTGGGGATCCGTTTGCTCATCGAGAAACAAAACCTTCGTCGTACAGCGAATCAAGCAGTTGTCAAATTTATAAATATCCAAGCGCTCTATTGATCCAGCGTGATCTGAATTGTTACAGGATAGAGCATGTTCAAATCGTATGCTTTTCCTACAATTCGAACGAACAAATGTAAGAAATGTAACGATGCAAAATATGCCTTAGGTGAGCCTAAAACTCCTAGTATGCTTGAAATGCCGTAGGGAGCGTCTAAAATTTAAATTGACACGAGATTATACGGAGGCCCGTGGCCCGGCAAACTATTCGAATGCGAGAAAAGCCAAGCCCTTTCGAAAGTTCGCACGCCTCGCATATCGCATGGCAATTGGCCACGGAGATCGTGAAAAATTTTCCGCGGGCCACGCTCGAAAATGATCGCGCGCACCATCGTCCCTTCCGTAAATCAACGGAGCTCACGGAGTTTTAAAGACCTTCGAATACCGCTCGAGAGGACAAGGAACGCCCTCCCGTGGCTTTCGACCTCACTCCCTCGTCGCCCCCGCAATCCTCTGACTTTCCGTTCTGCTCACCGATTATGCGAGCTACGATGCGAACAATAGGGATCGATTTCGCCTTGGGACGGCAGACACTGCGGACCTCTCGGGCTTCCCAGGGATCGTTTTTCCCGGTCGCGCGTTTTCCATTCTTTTTTCTTCTGTTTTTTTCCTTCCTTTATTCCCTTTTTCTTACTGCTTGATGGCTTTCTTTCATGTCGGATGATTGGATTTTTATGTCGGCTCGGTAAAGTTCGAGGTGCCGGGATGAGGCGGAGGGCCGAGAAAATTCCGAGCGCAGGATCGGGATTTCGGTCGGTCGGTGAATTATTATAGCGCCAGTGGCTGTGAATTCTGTGGATTCTGTGGATTCTGTGCCGCGCACATTCGACGGCGTCTAAGCGCGAGACGCGCGTTGGTAAATTTTACGGTTTAAGGTACGAGCTCGCGACAGCATAGACACAAACTTCGTAGAATGCTTGTCTCTTTGGCAAATGGAAAATATGTCGGCCTCCGGTAGCGGTTGACATCTGAAGGAAATCCGTATAATTTACAATCGAGAAATACGTATGATCGAGGATTTAATAGAGACTTTGGATTGATCATCGTTATCATCGACTTATATGATAGTTTAATAGATGTCCACCAAGTCTCGTAAAATATAGTACGTTTTTATTTAAATGTTAAATTCATCACTTTAGATGATGGTCTTTGCCTTCGTTGCTCTTTTCTCCTTAAAAAAAAAAAAAAAAAAAAAAAAAAAAAAAAAAAAAAAAAAAAAAAAGTGCGTAATACGCATATTTTAGCGAGATGCTTATGTGCTGTAAACAAGGATAGAAAACCGGTGGCAATTGCCTTATAGCCTTTGAAAATTGTGAGCGGTGAGGAAAAAGCAAGATATCCATTAAGCGAGGTCGTTTCAAGTATTCAAATCTATCTTGTTGCTAAATAATATGCGCGATCGAGTAAAATTAGATTCCCAACTAAGACAGATTAGCAGATATTGGTACACGGTGCAAAAAAAAGAAAAAAAGAAAAAGAAAATAAAATAAAAAAATTAAGTGAAGCTCAAAGTTGATTTAGTTATGCACTAAATAATTTAGAGTGGGTTTTATGAAACGGATATGGATTAGATCGATTATACGCTTTATTGCTTATTTCCACTATACATCCGCTTGAGTAATTATTATAAATACTTTTTTTTACATTAGTAATTTCATAAATCCACATTAAATAGTTCTCGTGAATAAAAATAAAGTGGATTTCTAGTAATATGTGTACGGATATTGAATTTGAAATAAAAGTTAGAGTCGCAATTTAGTAATAATGGGAAGAATGTGTTGACATTGCGTGTAATGATAGAGGAAGCAATAATCCTTGAAAATTGTGCTCGAGTAAACGGGAGTTTAAATAATGAGGGTATGGTACATTTACAAAGAACATTATTTCGAAATCTATAATATAAATATAAATATTCGATTAAATATTACTCGCTATATATTTGATCCTTGCATAAACTCATTCGCTCTCTGCTAATTTCAAAGCCTAAAGCATTAAAAACAAGCATGTAAAAGCTCGATAAATATACACATTTTATTAATTGAATACGTACGATGTGCCCCATATTTTGTATAAATGATAATCGTAAGTTAAATCTGCAAACTTAAACGAATTATAATTTCTTAAATGCATACATTCTATTACGTATCGAATTCGATAATGCAAAAATAAACATTGTATTACAGTTACTAAATTTATTTGAAAATTGTTGATACGTACATTTTACTTTTATACACAGTTCCTGTTCCTTTTGAATTTTATTAAATTGTTGTTTACGAAATGTCCTAGTCCTAGTAAATATTACATAATCAGCCTTTAATGGGACAACATATATTTCTATTTATCTCCCTTCATTCCTCCTGCCATCTTTTCACCTCTCGAATTAACATAAAGTAAGCTCCTGTAAATTTCGAAATTCTCGTTCGCGATGTGCGCAACGAATGTTCGTAAAATCTCGTATATTCGCGTAAAAGCCCCGAAAAACCGGTAGCTCTTACAGTCCCTCGAGCATAACCTGGCGAAATGAGCGCGTGCGCACTCATACTGGGACTCGTGTCGAGCAGCATCTGGAAATTTGAGAGTAGCAGCACCGAGGCCTGGAACGCCGTAGTCTGGAAGAAAGATCTCGAAAGAGCGACGAGGATGCAAAAAGAGGAGGCGGTGGAGGAGGAGAGAATGTATATTCCTCTCTCCTCCGATGCAAGGAGGTGTGAGATGAGCGAGCGAGATGTAGCGAGAGACGGTGGGGGATGGAGTGGTCGGCGGGAAGACGTAGAAACCGGTTGCCTTTACCTCGGCTACGAGGCAGAGGTAAACATGCGAAGCCGATGTATAGCAACCCCGTAATGCGCTGTGTGCGAGAGCCAACTCTCTCTCACTCTCTCTCTCTCTCTCTCTCTCTCTCTCTCTCTCTCTCTCTCTCTCTTTATATATATATATATATATATATATATATATACATCCATCCATCCATCCATCCATCTATCTGTCTATCGATCTCTCATGAACACACAAGCTCACACGGTCTTTTTAAATTTCTACTTCTAAATCTTTTCCCATCCATTAATGTAGGATTCCCGAAAGCTCAATACATTCTGCTTTATCTACCGAAAGTAAATCTATGGTGTTATATTTTAATAGCCTCGATGACTCTAAACAGTTTTTCTAACCTTACGATAATATTTATTTCACATGAAAATAATATTTATAAATTATTTTGCGTCTGGTTGATTATGGATTCTTTGGCAATCGTATCTCGATTGTTATCAAACAATAAAATATTAATTAGGTAATTTTACGGTATATTTAGCCATTATGGCTGCACGTAAATTATTTTACAGAATATTTATGTGTTCGGAAGGTTAAGCTACGCACCTACGAGGCTAATCGAGAAATTCCATTATATCACTCTAAACAAAAATATTACAGTACGTAAGTTGAGAGCAAAACTACCTCTTAACGCTCAACCAATTTTCCCAGGTACTCCTCATAGTATTATCTCTTCATTTTATCTCTTTTCTCCCACGCTCTCATAATTTCTCAACTTGTCTATCACTCTTCTGATAATGACAATTATACTCTCATACATGGGATTTTTATTCGGAATAACATACACGTTGACAACAATGCAGATCAGACCGAAGCGACGATGACATTTGACGACACAACGACGACGCGCAACGCGACACTAAGTCTCGTACTCCGACTTTTTTTCGTCCTCCAATGCCGTTGGTATTATGATGTACCGCTTTATGTATCTTAATGTTCATGCCAAAGAGGCGAAATGAGCGAATCGAGACACGCGCACATCTCTCTCGGATTTCGTTGATTGCGCTTCGACTCCCCCACCCACTCATGCCGCCCATTTCGCTCATTCCATTATTCTCTCTTCCTTCTCGCTCAGACAGTTTTTTCTTCTTCATGTTTTCACCATCTATTTACCTTACTCGCTCTCTCTCTCTCTCTCTCTCTCTTTCTCTCACTCTCTAGATTCTAGGTGTTTATTAAACATAGAATCACCAGTTGGTAACGAGACAAGAAAGTATAGCTTTTACATATTATAGGCCCTAATGGACATAATTCTCATAATGTTTGACAAATTTTGTGATAAAAGTAACGAATAACAATTTCTTAATAAGTTCAATAATTTCATAGCGATACTAATTGTTATTAAAAGTAAATTTCCTTATATTTCTTTGTGATAGTTACTTGTGAACATTGATTCTATTGTATTTAAAGGTATAATTATGTTTTTTTTAATGCAATTACGTATATTATTAAATTGATCGTAAATATACTTGATAAGAAGATATTTTTAAACGAATTCATAAAATACATAACATATTTCTTTAAAATGCACTTATAAATAATATTTCTGAGCCGCAAAGTTTGATAAAATTTTACAGATAATTTTATTTATAAAATATATACGCTATGAAATATTACTATAAATTTTAATTCTCGTTATGCGCTCGATACACCATTGTTATTATACACGTAGTGCGCAATGAATTCTATGCGTACAAAAAATGTTAAAACAATAATTATGGTGATGAAAACGGTAACTAAAACACAGAATTCGAGTGGGATTGAAAAACATAATACGTCGCTAACCACTCCTAGTTAACTAGAAAGTTATTTTCAGTAGATTTAAAATATAATCCGAATTAAGTAATAAGTTTTGATTTGCAAAGACGATTTTTATTTCAGAATGTAATACATTTACAGAGAGAGAGAGAGAGAGAGAGAAATTCTATTTCTTGCAACCATGAATATACCAACTTTAGTAATTGCCAATATTAATATTTTTTATTTATTTTGTAAGTGATTATCCATCTCGAATCGTCGGAAATTCACTTTTCCAATAATTCATATACTTTAACGTTTACGTTATTGCAACGGCAAAAGGAAGCAGACCCTCGTGTCATGAATTATTTTTATTTTTATCGATTTTGGCGAACGTTGCGTGCAAAAGTAGTACAGGTTTTTAAATTTCTGTTTTTCCGTAAGGTAAATCACTTTTAAATGGTTAAATTTAAATTGGATGTTTTTCATTTTTGTTTTTGTTTTTGGTTTTGTTTCCTTTTTCATCACTACAGTCATTTAAATGAACAAACGATGATTATAGAAGTTTTTTTTTGTCTTCGTTGTCATAATAAATGATTATTGAATTATTACGTTGCTCAGGAATGCTATATTTAACATGAAAAATTTATTATTTAGCTAGAATATTTTTTTTTTTTTGAGATAGTACAATGGACTTTATGAAGGTTATTGCTCCGGTAAGTTTGTAATATCGGTAACAACGCCATTTCTCTTTCGATTTAATGTCAAATGATATTGTACATTAATGTTAAAAAAAGAAAAAAGAAAAAAGAAAAAAACTTCATATCAACTACTGCTATTTATTCAAAAATACTGAAATATTAATTTCGAAAATTTTTAAACTATTAAATAGAAAATGTAATTAGAAACTTAGTTGCTACAAAAAGCATAAAAAATATTAATAATTTTTTCTCATTTAATTGGACTGTTAAAGTAAGTCGTTATATTTTCTAATCTGTTTTTGATCGGTGGCCTGAGTTACTACTCTACTAGCAACAATGTACCAACCAATCTGCGTTTTTATAAACAGAATTCTCGCAATTATCTTATCGAGATAATTGTATTACTAGTTATTATGATCAAAGGCCGATTTTATTTGAAATATAATCATTCTGAATTTCATTTAATAATTAAATGCACTATTTACCTTCGGAAAATTGAAGAAAAAGTGCTTTGCCCCATCGCTTATACCAGCATACATGCACTGATATTTATTTTTATAATATTTGACAGCGCGCTGTTTTTCTTTTGCTAATTTAAACTAATTATGACTGTCGGGTATGAATGACATCCATCTTCAATGACATTCCACGACGATCTATCGATCACAAGACTTTGAGATATCTCAATGCGCCAATCGCAAATCGTATTACCTTTAATTTCCTTCTTATAAGCCCGTGTCGTTGTGTTTATGTAGAGACTTTTTCGATTTTCCCCTACCAGCCCAAGATTACGACAACCTACGCTCAGACTGATAGGCGCATAATCGTTTCCATGCACCGTACAATCTAGACCTTAAACGAGAAACTGCTTTGTTATCCTTTTTGTCCCATTTTTTTTTTTTTTTTTTCATCAAAGATTTATAAACTATAACATTTAACCTTTGGACTCGCTTGCAATCATTTAAAATTCCGCCGTTAAGACTGTGCGCAATAATTTAATAGCTCGGCATATTTATAACCTAATATAATAGAAAATTATTATTCAATATTGTTATATATCAAACAATAATAAAGTATCTCCAATATATAATAAAGCGTGACAAAAAAAAAGAAAAAAAAGTATTTTTCTCTTAAAATTAAATATGATAAACGGACGCTCATAAAATTAACCGCGGCTATGTAATTTACGCTCGAGTCTAGATTCTTCAGTGCATACCTGTACCGTTGCCAACATTATATTTTTCTCCCGGCACGGTACATCACTACGTGTATTTTTGTCGCAAGGAGCGATCCTGCGCTGCGGAGAAAAGAAGAGAGCGAGAGAGCGCGGCGAGAAAAAAGATCGCGCGACGGCTACGAAGCTTCTTGGAGGACAGGTGCCTCAACCTGTTATTTCTACTTGCCCCACGTGTAATATGCCTCCGTTGCTCCTTAGCCGTTCGAGAGCTTCCTGAAAAACTCTAATACCGAGATTCGATGCGCTTTTGTCAGTGAGCACGTACACGAGCGCATTGTTTCGCGCTGACGGTAAAGGCGGTTACGAGAGGGAGCAGGACGAGCGTAAAAGCGATCGATCCCGCTTTTTCGGACTCCTTGCGCTCCATCTCCTCCTTCCTTCTCCCAAGATGATATAGGTTTTTTTGCCGCCCGTGATACATTCGAGGATAGAAGATGGGAGCAGCTATTAAACAAATTATTAAAAAGGATTCGGCCAGGATGGACAGGCCCCGGCTTACATTATAATTCATAATTCGTAGGATAATGTGCGAATACGCGATATGCGATGTTTATGCGCACTTAGTCTACGAATGCTCCGACGAGATCCAATAAGCTTTCGCACAAGAAGTTTTGATAAATCATTTGTCGGCATAGGTACTTATTAAAAATTCCGTCTTCGACTCAATTACAATTTCTTTATTAACTCACTTATTCTTTATTCGCTCACTCACTCTAACTATCTATATATCTCTGTCTGGCTCTCCGTACTCTTCTATCTTTCTAATGTCAGTAGTAGCGAAAACGATTGCTTCTTATCGTTACGGATTTATTATTATATTATTAATTTACAATAGCGTTACATTTCGAGTCAATGGATCTATGAGTACAATAGTGCATTTTCATGAAACCAGATTCATAAAATCAGCTTACTATTAAGTTAATCATTTAGTAATTTAGCATATGAACATAGTCGCTTTATTAATAAATGACAGCGCTGTTTGCATCGAAAAAGAAAAGGGAATAAAAGAACGCTCGATTCATAATGTCTTACTAAAGTTGTACTTATTTATTCTCAAAAATTGACAAAAGCGTTACTTAGACACCCATTCGACTTCAGTCATACAAGAGCAGGGGAAATCAAATCTTAACCCGACAAAAAAAAAAAAAAAAAAAAAAAAAAAAAACAAGTCTTCCCTTTACACGTATCGGCTTTTTTGTTTTGTCCTCGCGACAAACGGACACGCGAGAATGCAATATACAAATACATATGGAGGGTAAGAGAAATTGGTGCCCGTTGACTGTACGTAAAGGTAATCTAGAGACTCTCGGAAATATTACAGGTTATCGCGCGGTGAGGTCCTTCCCGGGTTTTCTCTTTGACTTTTATGACTTGTGTCGGCGCTCGCGTGATCCTTCTCTCCGAGGAGGATAAAAAGCCAAGATGCACGCACTGAAGGGGCACGCATATACACGTGCGCAATACGACTGTCCTTTCATCGGAACGAACTGTGTAAATCTCTTCTGTTTACTCTCGAATCATTCTTGTCTCTTTCTTCTTGCCATTCGCTCATTGAATATAATGAGAATTTTGTCAAGTTGGTCTGCTTTTTCACTTGCATTAAACACGCTTCATTACGCGGCTGCTTTTAAATCAACGACGGCATAATTTATTACGCGTATCTCGATAAGTTTGTACAACATTGGGCTCGTTTAATTACACGGATCCTTGGCCGTTAAATACGACTTCTCCGTATCTTGAATAATTCGACAGAACCTCTGAGCCTATGATAATCAAGATTTCGTCGTTTACGTGTGATAATGTGATAGCTATGCGGTTAAACACGTCCGCGCAAATTGCAAACTCGATAGAAATATCGCGCTAACTCGCATTTAAGAATGAAAATAATAGAATGTATACTTCTTGAAATCCTCTCCATGCAATCTATCACGCGGACGCTCGTTATAATCACTCCAGCTCGACAGCTTCAAAAACGCCATTTGTGTTTTGTGTGTGTGTGTGTGTGTGTCTTATGTAAAAAAGGAAAAAAAGAAAGATTTGAAGCTAAACTACCTGCGACATAAATGATAAAAGGCACGGAGTTCGGCCAATCGTCAAACTTCTCTAATTGCTTACTAACTCTCCCACACTTCCCCGGAAAATCAAAGAAAAGCAACACGCGTGCGCACATACACATACACGTATTTGTATAATATATAGGGATGGCCGCGTACACGCGCAACCAAAAAGGCCGCCAAAGGAACTCTTTCCGCTTCTACAAATATTAGTAATGGTGGGTCGCGGTCGCGTAGGCGGCTTGGCTTTTACTCGCACGAGCCCCTCCAGGATGTGGATCGGTTGCACGAGCACACGAACCGGCCGAGTGATTGACGTAGGCGTACGCGCGGCTTCACGCGAACCGGTACGAATACGTGAACTGTTCGGGCGGAGTTTCATAGTGAACATGTTGATGCGGTGATCGGAAACATTGTTGTATTTTATTATCAGTGTTGGGATCGATAGCTTTCCATGATTATTCTCGCGCCTAAAGGATTCCAGATAAATTTTTCTCTAAATAGAATGATAATCTGTTTTATTTAACGACAAAATATAAGTTCCGGATAAGTTTGTTCATTGGTAATGAAAGCTAGAATTACCTCCAGTAACAATGACTTACAGAATTATTTACCTACAGATTATCCATAATTTATAAATAATAAATTTAAATGTATGTAAGCACAATTATGTTTATGTGCGTTAGATTTACACGCGTTCGTCTAAATCTCACTCCAACTTCAAGGATGATAAGCATATTTAATAATGTACTTCATATTCCGAAAGCACTAAAAAAGATCTGTAAGTTAAAACAATATTCGTTTGGCATTGTACATATTGAAAAGAGTCCAGAGAGAAATATATTCATTACACGAAAAGAAAAGAGAGAAACAAGCATACATCCATCCATCAATTCGAACTTGTCATTCCTTACCTTCGACTATCCATTAATCATCGATTTCCTTTTTCTCTCTCATTCCCATCAACGATCATATTCTTATTCCTTTTGTTTTAGTAATCATTTCCTTCCTCACATCCGGATTCTGTCGCCTCGAAATCTCAACTGTTTTTCTCGGCACGTACCTCCTAGAAAGGGGGGGATGGGAGGCGGAGACAAAGACAGAGACAGAGACATAGACAGAGACAGAGGCAGAGACAGAGAGAGAGAGAGAGAGAGATAGAGAGAGACAGACAGAGAGAGACAGAGAGAGAGAGAGAGAGTGAATGATAAAAGTGTTTAAAGCTTTAAAAATTTTAAATACTAAACACAAAGAAAATGAAGCAGGATGTGTTCAAATATATCATATTATATATAGGAATAAATAGGAATATTCGTGTAACTATTGGCCTAACTATGCTTTTCACGACTAAAATATTCACTTCCCGAAATTGAAAAATAAATTTTTCAAAACGAAACTTACAACATTTACAATGAAATAACGAGAAATAAAATAAAAATAAAAATAAAACATACAATAATAAACAAACAACAATATTTCAATCAATCCCCAACGTAAAGCAGCTTCAAGACTCTGTAAACGTCATCGTAATCTTATTTCCATTGGTAACATAATAATTCCGATATATACACTCGCGTGAGATAAAAAAAAAAAAAAAACATGTTTCTTGGACCAAGACACTACGTGTTTGATTATTCAATTGCGCGCGTATACGCGTCTCTCATGAATTAGTTCATTAATAGCCGCCAGACGCGAATAAACAAATCTCACGTTTTTCTCTCTCGGCAGTACGGAAATAGCCATCGCTCGTGCTCCAGTGCGAAGCGAAACTGGTAGGATTCGTTCCCAGCACGTAGGCGCAGTTAGCCTAGCTGAAAGAAAAAAAAATGAAAAGAGCAATGGGAGGACAAAAGCAGGCTGCTAAATAACGAGAAATCAAAGATATTCCACCAAAAAAATGCACAGTAGATCGGAGATGAAGAAGGGATAGGAGGATATTCGGCTCGCGTCTCTATCCGGCCGTTGTATATGTC
>NW_011948413.1:10991611-10992679 GCF_000503995.2 Ceratosolen solmsi marchali
ATTCCAGCCTTATCTGCGGAATTCGTCGCTGCAGCATTAGTTGCGGAAAAATCTTTCTTGTACCGGGAATACGAGATGCACGGTGACGCAGGGAATACGTTAAAATGCCTGTTGTGGTGTTTAAAAATTGTTTACAAGCTTGCTATTTGCCTCGCTTTTTTTTTTCTCTCCATACTATAGCCCTGTGATAATTAGACTAGCCTGTATGATTTGTTGATTATCATTCCCCAATAATAAATACGTGCTTACCGAGTTCATAATGCGAGGACATTTCTAATAGCAATGCAAAGCTGTTTCATTTAAACGGATGAACATAATCCCGATTCCAAGGTATTTTCTATATTCGCTATTCAAGTTAATCAATGGCATTTGAAGATGCGAGGAAGAAAAAAATTAACATAGAACACTGACACTAGAGACGTCGCCGCTGCGGGGCATCGTCATAGAAAATCAGGATGGCGCCTGTGTCGTAATAAATTCAAAGGGCACCGAAAGCTCGCCATCTTAACGACTTTACACGGTTAATGTTCCGAAACAAAGTAAACGCCAGGTCCAGGTAATACAGCAAGAAAAAACTTTCTTTTTTTTCTTGCCCATCTACCAAAAGTGAAAATGGTCGTATACGTGCAGATAAACATTCACATCGTTCTGAGATAATAGTTGATCCATCAGGTTGGAACAAAGCAACGATAAGTGTATTACTCATATTAATAAAGTACAGTGTGTATTATCTCACTCTCATTCTCTCTCTCTCTCTCTCTCTCTCTCTCTCTCTCTCTCTCTCACGAACACACTGTGGTATTTCACTTTGCGCTCATCAGTCGTCAAGTCGTATCCTTCTATCTCTCTTTTCTATAATTGCGTTCTAAATATCGATGCCGCTTTCTCACAGACGAGCTCGGCAGGGGTCTCGGACAGCGAAGGGAAAAAGAAGGAGAAACGGGAGAAGCGGTACGAAACAAAGAGCGCCTTCGCGGACGTCAAGTGGCGAAGCAAAACAGGCGGCAGCGAAGAAGGAGGAGATGAAGCAGGAGGCTGGCGAGGAGGAGATTGGGGGGGGGGGACGAA
>NW_011948413.1:10992781-10998203 GCF_000503995.2 Ceratosolen solmsi marchali
GGATACCCGGGCCTTGTGAATATTTCGCACTCCTCGAGGTGCTCGCCCTGCCTCTTGCTCTTCCTCGCCACGTCCCTGCAACTTCTGGTCCTTTTTTCATTTTTTTGTTTTTGTATTGTGCTTTTTCTTTTTTTATTTTTTTTTTTTTTTTTTTTTTTTTTTTTTTTTTTTTTGTTGCTTTTTTTGGCTTAATGTGTGCGGTACGCGCGTGTATCTGGGGCAAACAGGACAATTACTGTTTATGCGCCATCAAAGGCAGAATCCATTAAGTTAATGACAGAAATTACATAGTCCATTTGTTACAGATTACTTATTTTTAACTGTTGCCTTTTTTCTTTTTAATAAATTGAAGGGAAAAGCAGTATTAATTGGCTTTGGAATGCCTCACCGTACTTAAAAAATGTTACCGTGTCTTTATAAAATAAATGCTGAACGCTGACCATGGCATATGTTGCCAACCTTTAATATTTATTTTATGAATTGTCGAAATATTTAATGTTAACCATCTTCATTTTGTTTGCAAGCGGACCATCAAATTCTTTGTACCTTATTCTTTTGTTTATCTCTCATTATACAACATCTATAGTTATTTATGGATGTACCTGTTATTTATTTTCCAACAACTTTAACATTTTTCCCATGCTAAATTAGTACTTTAACGGCCAATCTACTACTTTCGAGTCTTTCTAAATCGAGAAGAAAACCTGCCTCATTAATCTTGCTATTGTTATTTTCCAAGTATAGTTTCGGCAACTGAAATATATCGTAGGATATAGTAAATTGGGCAACTCGATTCAACGAATATCAGTATAATTTTCACTTAGAGAAAATGATCGTTCGCTCATTCGATGACTGGTGAATGCATCTTTTTAATCTCTCCCAAAAGACCTATCATTCTCTCTATCCTCAATATTGGTCATTTTTGGGCGCAAATTACTATCTACCGATTCCTCTTACTTACGAGAACGAGGCATACGCAATACGTGAATGTACGTAAGTACCCTAAGCGACATTACCAAGATGCACCGACTGTCATTACGAGAGTAAATTTCTTTGCTCCGTAACAAGTGATTATATTTGCCCATTTGATTTGCAGTCGATAGTAGCCTTTACCATTCCCCCGATCCATTCCCGACATTGGCTTCTCCGAGAGCACTATCGTCGGATCAATGAGCAGGAGTCCGGTCCAGCAGCGGGAAGCGCCAAATAGTTCGGAATCACCATTTTGTAGGCTCACGACGAACGGAGCCTATGCAAACGACGTGCGGAGCGAAACTCGTCGGGGGTACGGGGGCGCCGACGATTCGGTCAGAGCGCACGCGCGACTTTGACACGAGGGCTGGCGTCCGTCTGGTCTGCGCGTTGCTCGTAAATCCCTCGGCAAGGAGCGGCGGCGCCTCCCGCTGGCTCGAGAACAATCGGGGTTGAAGAGGCGGGCGTTCGAGAGTCGACAATGGCCGCGGAGCCATTCGCCACCCTTACCAAGCGGGGATGCGCAAGGCACCTGCTGCCGGCGTTTCTCGTGGCATCGATTTTCGTCCCGTAGCAGCCTCGAGTTAGGTTTACCCTATGATGCCATCATGGTAAACCCGATTTTGACAAGTGTCATCGACGACCACCCCGCAGCTGCGAATATCCTTAGACCGGTAATAATGAAGAGCGAGAGTCGCGTGAGGTTAGCTTATAATGCGACACTGAGCCGGGTTGTGTACGTGTGCGCGCGCGCGCGATTCCATGGAGTTATTGGAGTAAGGGATTTTCACGCAAGTGACAAAATCGAATGGAGGGAGAAAGTATGAGACATGCACTGGGGGGCTTGTATTATTAGTGTATATTATATCGTAAGTATTGAATGTAACGTTCGACGGTCTTTCGGGAGTATTCGGAAGAAAAAAAGTAGCTTTCTTATTATAATGTAAGACTCTCTCGGGTTCAGTTTCTCTTCGTTGTTTGCTTCTGCGAATCACATTCTGTTGTACTTAAACTCAATTGCCATTCCGAGTATTGTAAACTTTAGATCCGGGTTCCGAGATAAATTTGTTTACGCGCGATTTCGTTGCGCGTGCGCGGCGAAAAATCGCAGTGTTAAAAAATCGAATGAATATCGGAAAATGAATATTCAAACTTTCTCGTCGAAGTCAAGGGAACCGGTTCTGTGTTCACGGATTTTCTAAGCAGACGGCATTATTCCGGAGCATCGGGAGGGAAGAAAAGCCTCGCTGATTTTTCATTTCTTCTCGCTACCTGCGCCTCGCCCTTTGACTTCGCCCATCTCTATCTCTCTTCCTCTCCTCTCCCTTCAAATGGCCGAGCAAGATTTCACACAGAAAAATTGGGAGCAAGACGGGGGAGGGGTCAGCGCAGCGGTCGGCGATTCGAAAAACGCTAGCTCGCTGGGATAGATCGGTCGGGATAAAAATTCGAAGGAAGCCCTCGGGCTCCCCGTCCTCTTTATTCTTTCGTCGGCCGAGGGGGTGAAGAAGCCATGAACGATCGCTCACTTCGGAGCCAATTGTTGCCGCTCGGTCCCGCACTCGAGCTGCCGCATTGATACGCTCGCACTCACGAGGGGTCTTTTCTCAGCCCATTCTAATACGTTTTTTCTTCCACCGACCAACCGCCTCCGCTTCCACCACCTTCTCCTCCTCATCCTCATCCAATCCTCCCCCACCCTATGACGGCCTATGACCCAGCCCCTCGACCCCCCCCCCAACTCCACCCCTGCTCACTCACTCACTCACTCTCTCTCTCTCTCTCACATACACACACACACACACACACACGCGCGCGCGCGCAATATCTGTCTGTGTCTCTCGCTCTCCCGCTCTGTCTCATGTTCGCATGGCACGTTCTTCTCACTCGGCTGAGCTCATTCGATCGTAGTTTAAAAACCTGTACCTACGGCCCGAACGAGAAAATAGCAATTTCGTGAAGGCTTTTTCAAAAGTGTCAGCACTTCGCAGAAAAATTGAGACGCGACGCGCATTTTCACGCTGACGAGGACTTTTGCGTAATACAGATCGTGTCTACTCCCATTTTCAAACCTCCTGGCAATCAATTAATGCGCATGCTCACGTCGCACCTCCACGAATGTCTGGCATTGTTGAGGCTCGCTTGTGAATAAGATACTTTACATTTGAATACCGATGACAAAAACCTTTGACACCCAACATTTTACAAGAAAATGTTTATCTTCTCCTTAAATAGTGATTTAATAAGCATATTATTTCCTTCGATTGTCTATAGTTATTAATATACTTGTATTAATCACATTGGTCAAAGTTAATTTATTTCAAATTTTATTTCAAAATGATTATTATCAAATGTACATTTACAATATTGATTCTACTTGAAAATGGTATTATCGAGTACAAGGATTATTTTGATATTGACGATGTAGGAATGAAAGCACAGTTTATTGTGAATAAGTCAACTTTCACTATCGTTTGAAAAGCGTTGACGATTATAAACTGATAGGAAATTCGAAAACCCTGTTAAATTCTTCGTCGTCACAGTATCTTGACGCATTGCTACTATTATACAAACAATCAACAGAACAACAGAATCAACAGAATTGAAAATAGGTCAACTATTTGCAAACCCATTACCTCGTGACGTTTACGCATCAGCTGCGTTATCTCAAATTTTTGCGTACGCGTTAAGTACAATAAACATTGAAACACTTGATGATTATGCGGCTCTCCGACTCTTTCCTTTTTTTTTTTTTTCTTATTCGACCTTTAAACTTCGTTTCGCGATGATCGTTCATCATTTTTCAATGGATCTTTTCATCGCGTGGAGTCAATTTTTTTTTCATATTTCGTGGCTACTTTAAAAAGTGGCAGCCAAAACAAGACCGCCCGAATACCTTCAATCTTACAGAATTTTCTAAATCGAGCAACCTTATCAAAGAATCTCGCTCGCCCTACTCTTACTTTAATGAAAAAGAATAAAGAAATGAAAACTTTCTTCTTGTCAGTGTAATCAATTTGTAACTTAACGTAGAACCTAACACTTTAAAATACGGCTGTGGTGTAAAAATCATCGTTTAACAGGCCGAAATCAAAAGAATAGACATTGTTTTGTACGAGCGAGCGTTTAAAGTGTTTAAATTACCGCTCACGTGCTGATAAGAATCTCCCCACAAAGTCGTAAATCACCTCACCCGTTTCCCCAGACTTTACCCAATCCTTACAAAAATCCCACATCCTTATAAAGAATTTTCTTTAAACAGCGTCCCTATCATTTCCTGGAGCTGTTAGGTTAGAGTTTGCCAGTTCCTCCGTCTCTCCCTTGCTCCCTGCCTCCCTAATTTCTTTAGCGTCCCCCGACCTCGCGGATGCAAGTGTGCCGCAGTGCGAAGGGACGGAGGGTCCCACTGTGCCAAAACACGGGTAATGTCGCGCGCGGTCCCGGGGCCCGAGCACCGGAGGAATGCGCGCGGCGCTCATTCTTTCTTTTTCGACGTGCTGAATCTCGTGACCGACATCGAGAAATTATGCAGACGTAGCGGCGCGTACCCGCGTCTCCCCGCCCCTTCCATATTCGCCAGTAGGCCATCGACTTCCAGTCCTATCGAGGACCCTATCCATTTAACGGGGGTGTTAAGAGCGAGAGTTGTGGGGGCGTCGCTACGCTTCAATCGACATTCTTAAGCTGTGCACGAGTAGTGGTAGTCGTCCCGAATGGGATGAGAGATCGAGAGATACTGGATCGACACTTTGAATCGTTATAATTTCGATGGCATGTATGGGAAGCGATGTAATGCATAAAAGGGAAATGAGGACGAGAATGGGAAGGAGCGTCGAATGGGAAAAGGGCAAGGAAGTGCGGGAATCGGCATGGAATCAAAAGATTCTTTCGCTTGCCGATCGACTCCACTTTCGCGAGAGAATACATCCTAATTGCGAATCCAACACCCATAAAAGCAATGCGGCATACCGTACACGTACTTTACACCATTGGTTTCCACGAAGAAAACTATTTTAAAAGCCCGCTCAACACAACGAAACATTCCAGCCGTGACACGCACACTTGCGCTCCTTCGAGAGAGAAAAGAAAGAGAGAGGCGCTTCGTCTCTAATACAGCACACGCTTGCTCAGCAGAATGAGAAAGACAAAGAGATGAAGGAGAAAAGGAAGAAGAAGTCAAGCAGGTATATATTGGTACCCTCGCTCTTCCTTGAATACCTGGACTAGAGAAGAAGCATATACGGCCAACACAGGCACGGAGGCTCACGTACATAGTACCTGGCAGGCGGAGAGGGGCCTTCTCTCGTGATCCCGGAGAAGGCCGCGTTAGAGAGAGACGAGACGAAAGGGGCCCGACAAAGACAGCTCTAAGGAGTCTCCGAAGAAAAGGTGGTGGTGGTGGTGGTGGTGGTGGTGGTGGTGGTGGTGGTGGGGGTGGTGGCGGGGGCGG
>NW_011948413.1:10998344-11002634 GCF_000503995.2 Ceratosolen solmsi marchali
TGGTGGTGGTGGAGGATGACGACGGCGACTCCGAAAGACTCTGCGCGCTCGAGTGGCTGAGAGGTGGTGGGAGTTGGAGAAAGGGAGGCGGAGGGGCAAGCGGCCGTGTATTACTTCTCTCTCGCTTACGCGTGCGCACTCTCTCTCTCTCTCTCTCTCTCTCTCTCTCTCTCTCTCTCCCGGACCAGCCCTCTCGGACCTGTGTGTCGCGCGCGCCTGAGAGGGACCCGGAGACTCGCTCCGCAAGGTGAGACGCGCGGACCTCGGCTTTTCGAAGGAGCGCCAGCCGAGAAAGAGAGAGAGGAAAGAGGCAGGTGCTCGAAAACACGCGCGCGCGCGACAATGCCCACGACGAGGACTACGACGACGACGACGACGATGCTGGACGTCGACCAGCCCGCGTCAGGAGTGCCGCGTACGGTGTGCTTGTTGTGATCATTTCATTGTGTGGTGCGCGAGGTTACGAATAAGAGGATCGACGAGACTGCATCCCTGGCTCACCCGTACGGTGAGTCTGCTTCCTTCATTTTTTGAATCTTTGGGTGAAAAGTGTTTGGAGCCCGCCGATTTGGATGCTCCGTGGCCGGGTGGCCGGCGCCACCGCTACTGGAGTCAATCCTTAAGGAGCCATAAAAGTTTAAGATCGACGCACGACGAAAATCCTCCTCGGAGAATTAAGTGCTAAATTGAATGCGCAGATTGTTATACATAATGAATGGCGAAATTACCGTTATGCGACAGTAAGAAACTTCGCACATTGAGCTAAATGTCGGAGGCACGTAAACAAATTAAAGTCGGCCCACGTTCATGAGACTTTAATGTGTGTCATTATTTCGTGGCGATAAATCGGGAGAAGATTGTAATTATAATCGCAGCGTAATTATTAATTGGAGATGGGGTCGTTTGTCGGGGAGTGTCGACTGCTCGAAAAATTTCAATCGTTGAGCTTATCGAATTTTAAAAGCGATGCGAGCATGGCTCTGTCAGCTGTGGTTTTTTCAGCGAACTTGAGGGTTGGAGAGCAGTGGGAGGACAGAGTAATTATAATTAGCGTCAGATGCCATGTATCGACATCTCCTGACATTTCTTGGATTATTAAACTTTAAAATCTTTTCCCGGCAATTTCTCGCAAGTTTCACTGTTGCATCTCGCATCGATAGAAAGTGAAGAAAGAGAAACCAGATGAAAGAAAAACTCTAATCTATAGTATTTCTGGATGTTGATGGTTTTTTTCTTTTTTTTTTTTTTATCATTTCAATGAATTCTATGGCCTCGAGAAAATATTCCAGTTCATTAGCAAGCCAGCATAACTAACGGAGAAACGAGATTACGTACATGTACATACACATGTTTACTCAAAAATCAGCTGAGCTTGTCCCAAGACTCGGCCGTATTAAGAGTAAAAAACCACTTTCCGATAAAAGCACAAATTCTTACTGAGTTTATAAGAAGCTTAAGGATTTCGTTAATTTTAGGTTTAAATTGTAACCGGTATTCTGACGATATGCAGTATATATAGACTAAGGTATTGCCTTAGGTATTGACTATATAGACTAAGGTATTGCCTTAGTTATTGACTATATAGACTAAGGTATTGTGTTAGGTATTGACTATATAGACTAAGGTATTGCCTAAATTTATGCTGAATCTAGATTATTGTTAAGTATGCAGTGCTCGGTCAAAATAATACATAAACAGGTCTCACTGCTTTTCTTATTTTTTTTTTTTTTTTTTTTTTTTTTTTTTTTGTCTATGCTTTTCATCGCCCGTGAACGAGCGAAAAGTACTTAAGGTTACGAATAGTATTATCGCCTTGGCGATTCTTGTTGATTATAATTTTCCAGTTTTCTCGTATCGCAGCTAACAAATATTACATACATTTGAAATATATAATATTCGTGGCATTTGAGACTCTTCGCTTCCGAATCCCAGGTTCCCTTTGCACCGCATTTCCTTGAATTTTTGCTAAGAGAATCTGGTTTAATAATTTTTTATCGAACGGTATTACGGTGCTGTGACGTCAGTACGTGCAATGTATCTGAATAAACGAAATGTATAGACTTAATGAGCTACACTGTCAGCAGAGTTTATTTATAGTAAATGTGATGTGTTAACTGTCGATGCATGTATATTGCAATATGGCGTGCTGATAGTTCGATGTCCACGAATTACGCATCGTTAGCTATGATATCACCGACCGATAACAGGTAGATCAACTAGTCTTAAACTTCAGATGTATCAATATAATTCAAACAAATACATTGTCCACGAAAAAGCAGTTCTTAGCCATTTTATATACCATATTAATTATTGGCTATATATATATATATATATAAAATAAATATATAAAATCCATAATATTGATATATTGATTGACATCGCGTCACTTTCGGCTTTCGTATATAGAACAAAAATTGTAGTAAAAGAAAATACTTTGGCGCACAAGGAGTTATAACAACTTACAAGTATTTATCGTTTAACCATTAGCATCGATATTCATAATCGGTAGTGCGACGTTTATCAATCCTATTTACTGTTATTTAATCGGAATTCATCACATGAATCGTTTTAAGGCCGGCCATTATAAAAAAGGTCAGGTATTTGATTTCTTATGATACATCGCTATCAAAGAAACTTTCGTCTAAATTTTCCTGTCCTCCAATCATTATTAAATAATTTATTAGTCAGCACTTATTACATCATATCACTTTGCTTACATTCTTCGGCGAACCCAAGTTTTTCTCGGAAAATTTAGTTAGACATCATATAATAAATAAGCTGTTCGCCAGTATTACAGCTCACACTTTTCGTGTGACTATAATTTCACCTTCAAATTCAGTTGAAGCATCATGTTAGGCCATCTGTATCTATAACTTTTACACAATAAAATGGAAAAACTGGAAACTTAGATACGTATATCAAAATGTTGTCGATAAAAGTCTCTCTCTCTCTCTCTCTCTCTCTCTCTCTCTCTCCCCCCCCCCCCCCCCCGCTACTGTTGACCGTAAGCACATTGCAGGTCGGTATCGCGAGCAATGATAGACAGCGATATACGCAGCCAGACAACCAGGCGTATATCACATGTACAGACGCGTGTGTATACACACGTATGGTTCACGCGGGAATTGCGCAAGTCAGGAATTTCTTCGGGCTCTCCGGATCACCGAGAGCAAGCGAGAGTAGCGACGACGAAGTGTCGAGAGTGAGCCAGACGTTCGTTGGACGGTTAGTAGGCTCGGTGACTTGAACGCCCGGATGAGAAGCCGGCGCGCGGCGCCTATTGTCCGTCTTGGAAACGTCGTGCTGAATTCGGGCCCTGGGTCTCTCTCTCTCTCTCTCTCTCTCTCTCTCTCTCTCGATCACTCTATCTATCTCTCTCTCACTCTATGTAGCTCTTGCTCTTGCTTGCTTGAAGCTTTTCGGGGCCCGTGAGTGCGCCTCACGTGCACCGACACCGCCTTCTATTTTCGTTCATTTTAATAAAAGTTCACTCTCTCTTTCTCGTTCTTTTTGCACACACGCACATACGCACACGTACTACATCTCTCTCTCTCTCTCTCTCTCTCTTTCTCTCTCTCGTAACGCTGGAATGAGAAATCGCTCATACCGAACGAATGTTTTGGTATATTGTGCATACAAAACTTTCACTCGAATCGAGAGGATCGGGTTCATCCATTAGAAGTGGCGCTACTCCGCTCCAAAAAGCTTGGAGAAGGTACCGTCGGATTTTTGCGGACTTTTCAGATAGTTTTTATGGGTTCGAATATTTTTATGGTAGATGGCATAACGGTTTTTGCTATTTATGTAAAAATTTTGATGATGAATGGTGTTGAGTTATGAAATAAAAAAGTTAAAGGATTTAATATTTGCGATTTCAAGAAAATTCAACCTTACGAATTGAAATTAAGCAGTAGAAATGAGTTTTTTAACGACTAAGTTTATTAACCCGTTTTCTTTACATGAAATGAAGTATAATATTCATGACAACTAGATGGGAAAGTAAATTTAAACGAACCGTTTCTTTTGAGCTTATTTATGACGCACTGGCATTGCAGCAAAAAATATGTCATGTTTACTTTGACTTTTCATTTGAAAGAATAAATAAATAAATTAATAAACGGTTATTGACACACAGAGATATTTAAGCCTAAAAAGAATCTCAACAAAAAAAATCAGAGAACACGTCGTCACTTGACAAGTGTCAGCACAAGCGACTCGACGATTCTCCTAGAAAACCCTTCCGTGCGTATCTCATCGAAAAATGCTAACAGCGCAGTATTAGATTCGAGA
>NW_011948413.1:11002662-11028950 GCF_000503995.2 Ceratosolen solmsi marchali
CTTTCCCTAGACACGAATATCTCATGAAGTTTTCGGGACAGCTTGGTCACGCGCATCATCTTTTTTCTCCTTGTATGCCTCTTCTTCTTGATCCTTCTCTCGCTCCATCTGTCCTTATTTCTCGTCAACACCTTTTTATTTTCGTCGGCGAGTGCCAGGATGCGTCGTACATCCCATGCATAGTGAAAATTAGAGTCACGACAAACGACAATGATTTCCTCGTCTATGCTACATCATATTGACATGTTGCCGCGTTATGGTAAACTGTGGTAGTAAAGGTGTGTATAAGTGTGTGCATGCGTGCGCGCGCGACAAAGAGGTGAGGAGAAGAGTACCAGGTTTGACCGGTGCCATATTATGGGTGGCGTACCTACCTATGAATGCGTTCGATGGCCTACGTTTAGCTTGCAGGAAAACGGAAAGGAGTTGACACGATAAGCGAGACAGGGAGGGGAGGGAAGATACATTCTTGGCCTTAATAAAAAATATTAAATTCCCTCGTATGTATTTACATTTGACGCGGTTTATTTATTTCGCGGGTTAATTTGATTTTTTGCTTCCTTCGAACATACCTATCTGCATCTCGCAATGTAATTACTTATTATTGCCATACTTATGCGCGCGTTGCTACTCCACTGAAGCATGTCAAATAATGGCATACCTTTGACAATTTTTACCTTCCTCGTTACAGTTAGAAATTGTATTTTTTTTCCCTTAATTCGCGGCTACTTTTCGATGACATCTTTATTAATCGTCGGGTAAACGATATAAAGCGATGCGAAGATTCGTATCAACCATATAATTGGAAATTCGAGTTTGCTTCACAAACATTCGAAAAAAAAAACCAATTAGTTTTAAAATACATGTCCACTGCTATAAATGATGACACAAAGTAACTTTGATAAATTAGAAAATTTATCGTTCAATTAAACAATTAACTTTTACAACAACAACAACAACAACAACAACAACAACAACAACAACAACAACAACAACAACAACAACAACAACAACAACAACAACAACAACAACAACAACAACAACAACAACAACAACAACAACAACAACAACAACAACAACAACAACAACAACAACAACAACAACAACAACAACAACAACAACAACAACAACAACAACAACAACAACAACAACAACAACAACAACAACAACAACAACAACAACAACAACAACCAAAAAAGCCTAGTGTAAAACATGGAGAGAAACCCCGTACAGCAAGAGCAATAATATCGAGCTGAAGCACGTACGGTTCCAGGACAATTCGGCAGCGGCTCACAGTGTTGGCGAGTTTAAAAAAATAAAATCCTGGCAGCGCGAGGAAAAATAAAAAACACGCGCCCGTAGTCGACGCCCACTGTTTTACCTCCGCATTATAAAGAATTAAAAATGAGTCCACGGCATAAATTTGTCCCCTCGTCGCTGAGGACGGTGAATCGATGCGCGATGCGCGTGCCGGTGCCTCGAAAAGTCAGCGAGCATTAGATTTTCGCTGACTCGACCTCTCTCGCGCGCTCCCGCGTCCTTATGAAATGTACTGGGAACACGTAAGACACGAAGAGTTCTACTCCTCGTACGCACCCCCTCACTCCAGGCTATCCCGCCCACTGTCCACGGCCCCGTCGCCGTACATTGCGGCCGCTTGAAACCGATCCGATTCGCCGATCAGGCTTTATCTCTCTTTCCCCTGGTATCCTCTTGGCACGACTGTCGAGCACGTGTCCCTTTGAGTAATGACGGTCCCTCGACGACGGCGACAACAGCGACAACAACGACAACGACAACGGCGACTGAGGTGACTGCAATTGCATTCCCCGCGCTTCGGCTTCTTAGGAATTATCGTGAGGCACGTAAGCGTGGACGATCCCCACGTTGATTTCTAAAAAGATCGCGCTCGCTTAGGACTGACCGCAATGGTGAGGCACTGCGATTTCGATATACGGCAGTCCTCGTCTAATATTATGCCTAGGTTTTTGGCAAAAAGGTGCGTTCCGCGAAAATGGACGTGTAGGTAATGTGAAATCGCAGCGCGTTTACGACGTTTCTAATAAATGCCATATTGTCTTTGGTGTACGAACGAATGTGAATGGTGACGAGAGGGAGGCGAGGGTAGAGAGGGTAGAAAATAAATGTGCATTTCGAATCGTAGATTTTTAATTCTGAAGACGCGTGACATAATATACGTGTCTTTTATTCGCTAATTTTACGCGTCATCCGTTTTATAAATGTTTCTCGACAAGAATAACAATAAATAGTTTAGGTTTACATAAGTTATTGTTATTGCATTGTAGGAGTGATAAATATTAATCCGACGCACTTATATTTGTAAATAAACATTTACGTCGGTGTAGACGTCAAAGGCGCGTAAAAACAACGAATATCAGATTGAGAAGGTTTATATCGATTAGATAACAAACATCCTTCGCCAGCGAACGGAGTAAATAATGTTTTATTTGATATTGTGAAAAAACTGCGCATCCTTCTGCAGCGCGGTAAAACATTCTGTACTTACATACAGGAAGCGATCGACAAAAGGAAGAAGAGGGAAAGAAACCAGATCGATGGCGCGCCATCGACAATAATTAGCTATTCTTTGTTCAATGCGCACATAGCTCGCGTTGCTGCAAGATGTTCAGCGTCCGGTGTATCCAGCGACGACCTTGTCGTGAAACCCCACCGACTCCCAGTACCATCTCACTCTTACACTCTTCTCTCTCTCTCTCTTAATTTCTATACAACGGGTCTGTCTTGAAAATTCCTTTGCACTGTAAGCGCGACATGAAAGAGAGGCTGGAGAGACGTTCGTTATAGAGCATATAGACGCTAAAAATTTTTCGAGGTACGAGTTCACCTGTTTCTCTTTAACGTGCGACGTGTAACCGCAGATACTGCATATTTACTTTATAAAACAACAACGACAACAACAACAACAGTAAATACTATTACAACAACTATTACTACGATAATTATTCCATGATTATTGAAGAATTATTCATATCCGTTGAGAATTGCATTGGAATCTGATAGTGTTTAGATAGATAGAGATAGAGATAGAGAGATAGAGAGAGAGAGAGAGAGAGAGAGAGGGAACGAGACTTTGAATAAATACGTTGAGTGTATAATCATATCTTTATACTCCAATTAATTCCAACCGATGAGCTGGTTTTATCGATTGCCTAACTAATGCCAGACTTATATTATTAACAACAATGAAATAAAGAAGAGAAGATTAAATTGGAAACAATTGATAGATGTTATAAGATTAAAAGCGAAAAGTAGTAAAGGGTCTTTATTATAATTAACGGTGTAGAGAATTGGCCATGTATGTGCTATGATGTCTGTGAACGTAAACGAAAACTTAACTTTATTACGCATAGTAACTCACGTTGTACAATTGCAAAAATGTACGTAGGCAATCATTGATCGTCAAATTGATCGAAGCTAATCACCCATTTTCCGTGTAGAATTATGGGCGCTTTACAGGTGTGATGTTGCAACATACAATACAGCTATTCCATAAATTTACAATCTCAATATATCTCCAAGGTTAATGATTAATAAAAGTGTCGCTCATTCGAGGATTAGTTTATTTTTGTCTATTTACGTGTACCTTTGCATTACGGGCAATCAGAGCTCTCTCTCTCTCTCTCTCTCTCTCTCTCTATCTATCTATCTATCTATCTATCTCTCTCTCTATCTACGCAATGTGTAATATGATATATATATATATATATATATATATATATTACACATTGCGCTAGCCATAACTTTTACGCGATGGTGAAAGACATTACAATGAGTTTTTGGGTATTTTATTCACACTCGTAATACATTTTTACACTCTGCAGTAATAAAGAATGGCTAGTCTATTAAATATTAAATAACGCTCTCGATTGATATTCCAGACGAGGTAGTGCTATTGTGACTCCGTAATAGCTTTAACCGCTTGAAAATTTAATAAAATACTTGAACCAAAGTATATATTACAGAAAAATGGCAGCAATCACATTTTCCGGCGAGAGCATTTGCCGATTGGTAATATTATCGATCCTTTGTAATATACAAATGCAATAATAGCTAGTGGTGGTAGACAGTAGGAGTGAGCCAAGCATATCCCGTCTCGAGAAAATCGAAGCTTCGTGATTGGAAGGAAAGGCAATAGACAAGGATGATGATTGAGCATGACGTCATCCAGGAATGAGGCTAGAGCCGCGCGAAAGTCGATCGGTACTTAACGTACGAGAACGTTCCCAGGATTCGGACGACGCTGGCACGTGATTTCCCGAGAGGACGAGATGTATGCGTAAGGGCAATTAAGTAATAGCGATGCGCTGAGGTTAGGGTTGATTAGGTCAATCGATATGCATTCCGGATAGAGTTGCTGGAAAATTGGAAGTTTCTGGACCGGAGGGTGGGGGAGGGGGGAGGTTGGGCTTGGGTGATGAGCTCATGCGTTCCAAAGGCAAATTGCAAAGATGGAGAAATTCTTGAGATTAATAAGTTCAAGCACTTAAAATCAAAATTTAACGTTAATACCTCGCCAATAATTGCCACTAATAGTGACTACTAATAGAGCCATCTCATTTCAGGACCAATTTATATAGAAAATTATTTAAATGTTAAAATTAGCGATAAACCTAAGGCGCTCCCATGAGTAAAACTGCCAATGTTTTTTTACTTAAGGAAAAACTCTCCAACCTATTGGAGCTCCGCTTTGACCGACTGCGTGTTGGGGTAACTTGTCCGCTCTTGTCTCTTGACTACATATGCAAATTCAAGGTAACGGTGTTCTCCGCAGTTCCGTAGTGCGATACCAATACACGCGAGCACTTGGCCTCTTCCTTTTTTCAATATTTCGGCCTCCCTCCCCTCTACTCCACTGCCCCTTAGCACCGTTTCCCCACTTTCGGCCCATCCTCTTTCATCCCACCGCGATATTATGCGAACGCCGCCTGCTCCAATTACCATTGTAATTATTTACGCTGTATTTACTGCAATTTGCAAATAGTGGGTGACGATTTTTAATAAAAGTTAAAATAAAAAATTGTTAATAAAAGTTTAAAGCTTAGTTGCTACTGAAAGGAAACATGGACTCGTTAATAATACAAAGAATTAAATTATCCTGGTTAAAACGAAGGCTTGATTTTTCAAGTTATACATATGCTCCTTTAAAACGGCAAAAAGAAATTTTAAAGTGTTAATGATTTTATTCGTATTTCAATTTTTATCGGACCGCTTATATATAAATATATATAGTCAGTAAAAAGTTATTTACTATTCAATTATTATCATCGGCGTATATCTGGCCAAACGCAAACAAATGGCGCATCCTTTATTTATTGTACGATTGTATCGCTGATTTATTGTAATAAGTAATCGATTGATTTAACAGTAAAATCCCAGTAAATTCCATTGAATATCTACTTTATGGAAGTATTTAGAAACAAAAAAAGCCAACTTTCCATTAATTACACGATGTAAGTGAAGTCGAGAAAGGGGTGATAAATTTCTTATTACATTTCGTTGAATTCTGCATTACCTGCCAATAAATAGCAAATCGGTAGATTACGCCGAGCCACAAGAACCATAAGAGAAAAAAAATCCAGCAATGAGCAGCGATCATTTTTGTTCACGTAGAACAGACATAATCTTGTACAGAGAAATAAAGGTTAATCGAGATCGACGACTCCTTTAAACGATTATCTTCGAATCTATGTCTCTCTCTCTCTCTCTCTCTATATATATATATATATACATATATCGCCACTTACCACTCATCGGACACATATCCTCCTACAAACACGCATAAGAGAGATATTAGCTTACGACGTGCGGTGCTTGCGTGCAGAGTTTCCAATACGTTCAAAACGCTCAAACGCACGGATAATAGAGTCTTCGCATCGTTATTTACGCTGATACGCGCCAGCAGAGGATTTTCTAAGTTTTCTCGCGAGATGTGCGTTGCGCAAGCACAGATCCGTGGCGACCGAGGTTTTATCATCGGTACGTGCCCCGCGGCTCCGTTTTTTCACGCCTCGAGGCCTCGGCCGCACGACAACGATATTGCACGTCCCTCGACAATACGACAACTATGTCGCACGGGTTTTACACGCGCTGGAAGCTGGAAAAGTTGGCGATTGTAAGCCGTGCGTGTTACGGATGCTTTGCTTACTCTCCTCCGCGATGTGACGTCAATGGAGATAAGGCGCTTCTCTACGGCGGCTCTGACGTTACCGCCATTTTTTTTCGCCTATGGTTAATTAGTCGGCGACATAAGGACTTTTATTTGCTCGTTAAGGATTCGCAAGCTCGGGCATATCCCGCAGTGAAATTATATCAATTAATGAGCTAAATTAATAATGATAAAATGTTACGCTCGAAGTACAGATGTAATCTGCCTATACCGAGGCGATTTGCTCCAATGAAAGTCTATACGGCTTTTAATGTTTCTATGTTAAATTGAAAATTTGTATTTATAATTGGAAATGACGTGATAGATAATCTCGTAAAATATTCTTTATAAATACCATCGAAATAAATCACATTAGATGCTGTAGGCTTTAAACGTCGTATTCCGAAGCCAATTAAGGCCTAATGAACATCATTTAATAAGAATGTTATTGTATTACGTACATGCTTTCATAAGGAATTTTCATATTCATTATTAACTAGAGATCACATAAATATTAATGATAAGATTTAATTTCTTGCTATAATAATGATCAATTATTTTCAATCATTTAAGCCTGCATATGTAAATTTCACTCGAACGAGTAGAATCGTAGCTTTACCAACTGTTTATATCGAAGAATTTTTTCCGGCCTAGTAAATTCCTTGTCCATTGACTACGATCGATATCGACTATCGCTGCGGTGTTGTGGCTCGGTTTGGTAAAAGACAGTTCACCAACACAGACTGTCATGACGATCGTAGGAAGCCGAGAAGGATGCACACGAATACGATCAAACCCTTATTAAGCTACGAAAGACGCAGCGCCATACTCTCGCAACAGTGAAAGCTGGATTCTCTTATCTGCTCGTAACATCCGCGAGCTGGCCCTTTGTCTCCCCCCCCCCCCCCCACAATCCCCCTCTTCCCTATCACATCCAACCACCACCCCCACAAAGTCTCCGCCTCTCCCATTCCCTCCTCCTCAAACCATGTCCCCTGCCCCCACCGCCGTTCTTTTGATTCTTCTTCGCTGTCTTGCCGGCGTAAACAAGAGACCATCGTTGCCGTTCGGTAGTCGTTCGACATTTGCATCTTCACGGGTTCTTTAGATTAACTTTATTTTTCGTTCTTGCGAGGTTCAATGAGCATTATCGATTGCATTTTAATCACATAGGACAGGAGGGGAATAGATTTTTGGAGTTCCTCAGGTGCTTGTAATTCTCCATAAAGCTTGCTGCATTATTGGTATTAGCTAGAGAAGAATGAGAATAACGCAATTGGAGAATTAAATTTCAAGATATTGAATAAGTATTTTTATTGTCATACTTCTCGCATATTTATTGGCCATTGATACAATATTAATTGAATTACCCTTTCTTTTTGGCCCATATAGATTGCTCATAATTTAAGAATAATTGAGTAATAACGAATAGTCCTTTTCCATACACGAAAAATCTCCCTCTCCATTAATCTCATTTAATTCGTCAACTCGAGCAATTTAAACACTACATAAGTAAAATGTTAGGCGCACAAAAGCGCACACACTCGCACCCATAATCTGCACATTTTGTCTATTATTTATTTTTATCTATTTTACATACATTTTGTGATATTTTATGCAATATAACGGTCACAAAGAATCTATAAAGAGACTGATTTTAGAGTCTATTCGAAATAAACGAAGAGGATCCTTTTATTATCAATGAAGACATTGAAAAATACCGTACGACTCTCTCAAGCTCGACTTTGACAAAAATTCGCATGATTTTCCCGGACAAACTGCCGAGCGATAAAAAGAAAAAGGAAGAGGCGGTTTGCCTCATTTCGCGTGTTTCTCAATCCAAACGACCGTGCGCGCGCACACAAGGAAAAGACGCTGTACCACTTTGGCGAAAAGGTTCTTTGGTCGACGACGCGTGCCTATCGTTGAAACCGGTAAACTCGGCTCTTTTGCGTGGGTGACGACGTTTCTTGTTTCGTATCTGCATGCACGCGCGCTCCCTGTCTTTTATCGACGTTACACATCGTAACTCTCTCATCCTTCCTGATTCAAACTTCTTTGTAAAAGCAAAAAAAAACAGGGGTATTTATCTAGATAATTGGTCGATTGTTTCGGATGCATGATTATTCGATTTTCGACAATTTATCCATTTTATTAGAGTGGATTTTTTTTTTTTTTTTTTTTTTTTTTTTTTTTTTTTTATTTTTATTTTTTTAGAGAGGCAAAGGGACTGATAAAACTGGCGTTCGTTTAACAACATTCGAATTATTATATCCCGTTTGATTAATTCCCGGCGATGATAAATATAGGGGAGAAAAAAAAAAAAAAAAAAAAATTCCGCTGCGCTCGCGCGAATGATCTTACACTAGAGATCGATGATAATCGCATCCGCGTATAATATCGGCTAAAACCAAGACGCGTAATTTATGGTATTCAACTTTAAGAGACACCAAAAAGCCATGACCTTTATTCGAAAGTCTTAATCGTTTAAAAATACAAACTTTTAAAGTTGGATTGTTACGACGTGCCCCGTTAAGGCATTGTAATAAAAGAAAACGTTTACGCACTCACAGCCGCACGCACACACGGCCGTTCACTATTGTGCGCGATCCCGGCCTGCGCTTACACCGGCAGAGGCCAACGCGCACGCACACTCGCACGCGCACACGCGTCGGAGTGCCCGAGCCAGGCCAGTATATCGCGTTCAGATCTTCCTCTCCAGCTTCTCTCAGCCTCTCGCTGACCCCAAGGGCTCCAAGGTGCATCCAAGGTGCATCCAAGGTGCGCTCGTCTCTCCTCTCCCGGGGCTTCGTTAAAAAGGGAACCTCGGAGCGTCTGCGAATCCACAACATGCATCTCCAGATTTTTCCGATTTTTCTGAGAACCGACCGTCCATTTTTCTCTCGCTCTCCTGGAACGTCTTATTCAAATTTACAGGCTCGCCGCATTTTTCTTCTTTTCCTTTCACACTGAAGTGGAATTTGGTTTTCCTTGTAGGTAAGCCTCTCGAGCGGCCGTAGACATTTGTCGATTTAATTTTTAGCGTATCGTGACCTTCGGGCCGTTCAATCCAGTTTCTTCGAGACATTTCACGGCATGTCGCTGCACTAGCTAATAGTAAGAACAATAATGCGCATTAACAAAGATTGCCTCACAACGGCCTCTCTTGGAAGCTTAATGAGTTATTCACTGTATTATGTGAGCCGTTACTAATGAAAAGAAAAATCCCGAAGGTGTTAAAAGATTATAGAGTTTTAAAAATTAGTTTACAATGCTGAGGTAGACGATTTTCAAATAAATTTATCATTCAAGCTCTCTTTGCATAACAACAAAAATGACTTTTTCGAATTATTACCGCTCATTTGATAATACGGGCGCAGGGATGCTGAGCGTTAGCAACTAATGAAATATACAAATAAATAACTCGACAAATCCAGACTAATAATAACCAATCGGCTATATCTTTCTAAAATACTAGCTTTTACAATCACAAACGCAAACGTGCACATTGGCACGTGAGACGCATGTTTGTCGTGATGACGAGAGGTGACGAGGGGCGGGGAGGGGATGGGGGAGCGGGGAGGGGGGTTGCGTATATAGGTAGAGAATTCATATAGTGTAAATCGTACAAAATCTACTCGCGCATTCATTCGTCTCGAATCGCGTTGAATTAAATCCCTCTTCTGACTACCTCCTTCCTCCACCTTTCGCTCTAGCTCTCGCTTCGTCTCTCTTTCTTGTGCATATTCAATCGTCATTCATCCGACGGGCAGTCGTAACAGTACCAGCACCAGTACCATCACCATCACCAGCACCAGCACCAGCATCAGCATCAGCATCAGCACCAGCGCCAGTACCAGCAGCAGCAGCAGCAGCAGCAACGGCAGACGGTGGGAACAAAGTGCCTGGACAAATTTCTTCTTCCAGCTTCTATTGTTATACCAAAGTCAGATACGAGCGAGAGAGTAAAAGATGGATTGAGAAAGCGAAATACGCGCGACACCTTCGCGATACGATTCTCCAATGCTACTTTTGCAATTCTGCGTCTTCTTCTCTGTTTCTCATTCGTCGACTACCTCCCTCTTGTCTCTCCTGTCAGACAACAGAACCGACTGAATATGCAAGTATGAAGCGGAAGTATCGAGGTCGAGGCACGAGCCCACAAGTTTCTTTTTTATTTCTTCTTTTTTTTATTATTGTAGTTTTTATTTACCTACGAGCTTAGGGTAAAATTCACAAATAGATATTAAATGTAGGCAAAATAGAATTCTCAATGCTTTATTATTTACTGTAAATTATTTTTAATGATAAGTGGAATTCGGAGTCGAGAAATCGAGCGAGCGCTCAAGTTTTTCGTATTAAATTTTGTGTGTCACATCAAAGTCGGCGTTGAAATTTAGCGCCGGTCTTTTCATTCCGGAAATGCCGAGCTCGATGGATTCGATTCAAACTTTTTTACATTTACTTTCACATTAAATAAGCCTCGTATTTCGTAGATACCATTGATTATGGGGAGACAAAGGTGAGGTTTGTAAAATAGCAAAATAGTGACACGTGGCCGTAGGACAAACAAAAACGACGATAAATTTGAAAAAAAGAAAAGCATAAAATTCGGGAAATAAATTGATGAAAATTTTCAGAGAAAAAAATCACAAAAGCAGGTACGCACATCCCAGTCCGTGACACACGCACACTTGGGCGCGTAACGTACAGTTATAGGCACTTGAGGGTGGGCGTCAAGGACTCTCGCTTGGCTCGGTTGTGTTCAGAGAGCGAGGCACATAGGCGCGCGGGCGCGCGCGCGTTCGCCCACACATAAACGCTCGCACATACAGAGACACACAGGCAGCCACACGCAAACCAAAGACGCCGTATCTGACCTGTAAGCACTCTCTCTCTCTCTCTCTCTCTCTCTCTCTCTCTCTCTCTCTCTCTCTCTCTCTCTTTGTATCTTTGCATATCTCTCACTCACTCCGTTCTTTCTCTTTTAATAATATATGTATGTGTGTGCATATATTTCATCTTATATGCAACGCGGGATGGCAAAGTAGCAAGTTCGCCTTTTCCGACGAAAGCGGAACGTATATAATGCGTGTTTGTACGAGCGAACGTTTCTCCTATTATTATAGATACAGTGAGTGGCGAATGACCATTGAAGCCAGTTTTTCTATCGTAAACAGGCGTGTACATGTAGCGTTGTCGTTATTAATTCAGTTGCAGGTCACTTTCTTCACGATTGAGAGCCTACTTTTTTTTTGGGCAGACGGACGATAGATCGAACAAAAGAGCGTACATTTTCAGGAAGACGTAACAAAAGGACATGAATTTTTACACTTAATAGTTTGTAAATTATAATACCGTGACGGTTAACATTCTTTCAAATTATGATAATCATTATTCAGGTACGCGTCTTTATATGACTCTGGGAGTCGGGTATCGCGAGGCCATTATCGATTTAATGATGATTTTAACGTCCCTCGCGACATTTCAATAACTAGGGAGGGAAAAAAAAATCACCGTCCCTTTTGATCGTCCTACTTTAAATGTCCGAATGTAATTATTGAGCACGACATTATTTCCCGACATCATACAGACACGAGTTGGAGATTAATGACGCGAAATCGCGTTCGCGGTATACGACGAGTATAAGCGATTGGGAGAGCGCCAAACGCATAGTTGTCGTGATTACGTATTGTGCGTGTGTGCACACGAGAACGACGATGATAAAAGCAGCCGCAAGCGTTTTTCCAGACGGCGGAATCGTTAATACATCGCGTATGAGAACTCACGCGTATAATATTTATTATACAAGAGATGGATTATTCAAGATTCTTAGGTGTATGGGGCTGGGGCGGGGAGTTGGGGGAGTAGAAGGAGTGAATAAGTCTTGTAAGCGCTAAATGTATCTGACTTTCGGTAGACTTTCGGTCGCTTAAAGTAGCTATGTCGATGTATCTTATCGGCATCCCGAAGTAAACGATTTATTTTTCGTATCATTATAAACGAAGTCTTGGAATAGTAATTATGGCTGCGAGTGACGTTTCTTCGCCAAATTGTTTGTAGAATTGGATTTATTTGCAGGAAGTAGCGAAATTTTTACAGCGACTTGAAGAATTTGTCGATGCGATTTATTTTCCTTGGCAATAAAGTCCGGCATAAGAAACGAGAAAGTACTCTTATCATTCATGAGCGGACGCAATTGTCGAGCAAATAAAAATTGACTAGTGATTGACGAATAGCAAATGAAAAAAAAAAAAAATAAAAATAGATGTTTCTTTCTAGATATATCATCGATAACGGGAAACGGTGGTATGTGTGTATGTGTGTGCGTGTGTCCGTCCGAGGCCTATCGCCTTTGGAACGCAGCATCTATATATCGATTGATGATCGATGTCATTACACTAATGACGCGATTATCGATACTTCAACCTCAACAATTATCCTCGACATTCGAGTATACCAGCCCGTCTATTGAATTTCTATATTTCCCGGAGGCACAAAACATTCGTCTTGATTCTTCCCTTCTTTTTCGTTCCTCCCTACGTTTTCCCGATCGAGCGGCCAATACTCTCATATCTTGCGCCGATACCCGACTAATTGCCAATCGATTTGAGAAATTCGAGCTCGAGAGCTCGTAGTAAGTTAAGACAAATGTGATGAAAATCGCATCCCACCGGCTACGTATTATTACACGTAGCGGAGCGCTTCCAAAAGAGGCAGCCGATCGCCCACGGCCGGAAATTCAAAGGCCCCGTTTCGCTTTTCCCGGCTAATTGCGACGGCGCATTTGCGTAAGCACTCGGCTCGGTGCTGCCTCGTCACGATAATGCACGGCAATTAAGCACGCGGACTATAATCGGTCACAATTGCACGAGCAGATCTACCACAATCAACTGCATTATACCGGTTTGCCCTTTGCTTAACGCCCCGAGCCTCATTAGGAGGACGTTCAACGTTGCTACGAATGAATTTCCCTACGAACTTTAAAGCGCTCCTTCTTATTTAAGCGCTCTTTCTCATCCTTCCCGCCCTTTGCCTACTTTCGGCCCTCCTCCTAACGATCTTACTCGATACACTCACCTTATATTAGCCGTTGCTTTAAATACACGATGCTTCGTGTCAATTAAACCGTTATTAATGATGGTCGTATAATCTCTTTGAGTTGATAGGTACTTTCCAAAAAACGCCTGACTAAATAATTACGAGGCAATTGTTTATCGATTATAATGTAAGAGACAGGGTGTGCCTAGGTCGCGTGTACACGCCTTTCCTATCGTTCGACCATTCTCGCACTCGAACGCGAAATGGACGTCAATAATGCACGCGAAAAATGAACGTTAAACCTATAGAGAGGGAGAGAGGTAGATAGAGATAGAGAGAGAGAGAGAGAGAGAGAGAGAGAGAGAGAGAGATACAGGTTTAGCAATGGCGAGGAAAATAGGAAAGAGCGTGGAAGGAGCCAAGTTAAATTAGCCCCGAGCATGTTTATTCCCCTTGGAATTATCTAAATTCGATAGCCTTGAATTTATGAAGAACCCGCGCTCGCCATCTCATTGCGGATGCGACTCGCATCGTGTTGATGAAGACACCGTCGGGCGGACGATAACGTCGTCTTCTCTTAATTGGGGCGTGAATTGCCGTAGGCGCAATCGGCTCCGAGGGCGTCTCGGAATGTCCCTCACTTTCGAGAAATTCGAGCGTTTTTTTGCCGGCTCTATGTTAATGGGTCGCTGTTTTCCTTCCTTCCTTGCCCCCACGTTGCGTCTTATTGACGAGAATAATGGCGAATAGGGTGTGATGGTGGGGGGTTTGGCGGGACTGGAGGGGTGAAAGGGGATACGCGCTACTCGAGTATTACGTTACCTCTCTCAGCTTTTAATGTTACAATGGTGGGGTGTTTTTTTTAAGATGCGCTTGCATTAAGAGTAGAACATATCGCTTTCATTGTGTCGCATTAGCGTGTACAAAGTGCAAATTAAACCTTGTTACCGTAGACATTCGTGAGTCACATTCGTCATTGTGCTCTCCTTTAAACGTAAAGTCAATATCAATTTTATAATTCAAAGTATAAACAATCATTCATATATATATATATACACAGCAGTAAGGATAAAGCAGTAAGCGAATTACGATAAATGTTCGTTGAATTCGATAGGGACGCAAAGTTAAAAAAAAAAAAAGAAAGAAAGAAAGAAAGAAAAAAAAACATACAAAAGCAAACAGTACTTAATTTGATTTACGAGAAAAGCATGCTAGTCGTGTCTCTGCGTGCCGAGTGCAAATCACTCTAATTGCACACACGACGTAGTCCTTCTTCCGTAAATTATACGCTCCAATGGGGGATGGCTTTTCGGCTCGCGTAATTTATAGAGTAGGACGAAGAGGAAGGCGGGAGCGGTGAACACATGTCGGAGGTGTTCGTACAACACTGTATTCTTCGTTTCTTATTACAGGACCGAGATATCCTTGTTATTTTTTGGCTCGCGAGTCCGCGCTGCAAAGGGCCGCCTATTATGAGAGCTCGTCTCGACTGCAGAAAAAGCCGCGCGTCATCGCGGATTCCTCGTCGTCTCTACTCCTCCCCCCCCCCTCATCCCCCTCCATCCACCCCGCTGTTCGTTTCATTTTGAAGGTCGCTGGGTGATGGGTGCTCGCAGAGCTTAGCCGGGCTCTCTCAAATATTTATCGGAGCACCTGGAATCGTGAAACGGAGCCATCGCGCTTCGCTTCAACGTAAGAAACGGATAGGTCGGACTCTCTCCTCTCCATGTCGCGACGTTCCCACGTATGCAGTTTTCGAGCCGATTACAAGGCGACGTTGCTCTTGATAATTGCATACGAGCTGTAAGCTGCTGATGTCTCAATGCCCTCGACGAATGCCCGTTTAATTTCACTCGAACGTGTAACGTGAGGCTTGTCGCGCCGAGTTGTATTATTGAATTGGGTTGAAAAGTTTTCGCGAAAAAGGATGTTACTAACGTCATTAGGGCACGTGCAGTATGATTTTTTCTTCCTTTCTTTCTTTCATTTTTCTTTTTTCTTTTTTTCTTTTCTTTGCTTCCTTTGTTTTCTTATTGTATATTTATTTCGTATTTTTCATTGGGCTTGAATCGAAAATCTCGTAAATCCGCGGCGTGCATGCATATTCAATGAAAGAAGATGCCTAATATAAATTGTAAATAGACTCCAATGTACTGGATATTATTCTCTGAAAAATTTTCCATCCTCTCCCGTCATGCAATGCCTGTCCTGTCATTTTATTCGCCCACGCAGCTATTTTTTTTCTCAATTTTCTAGAAGTCATTAACGCCCGAAGTGTCGAAATCACTAGGAGCCGAGCTCCTTTGTTTCGTCTGATCAGCAGACTCTGCGTCCGCGCGATTTCATCTCCTCTTCCTTCCTTGGCACAATAAACATCGACACGTATCGTGTGCTTTTTATCTTTTTGTGTACGTGCACATGTATCTACTTGTATGCGATCAATTGGTAGAGTCGATTATCGTGAGCACAGCAAAATGCGCTACAAAGGCGCAGTTTCCGATCGTTCTTGTTCAATTAGTGTTTTTTTTTCTCTCTCTTTTTTTTCTTTTTTTTTCCTTACATTTTCTCATTTTGCTCCCCTTTTGTTTATATACGATAGCTTTGATGAGCTAGTTAATGGTATATGATTAAAGTTCGTGCTATTTATTAACACTTTTACATTGTTTGTCAATTGATTTAATTAGCCGGGGCATACCAGGGTTTCAAGACTGTGTAAGAAACAGGATGTTACAGTAGTAACTTATCAAAATCAGTATAAGAAAATGACTGGCGAGCTGCATAAATATAAATGAGGGTGTTGTATATGAGAGAACATGATTTGGAAAGGTGTATTTATAATATAAGATATGTAGAAAAAGTTTGTATAAATTGACACCGCATTGATAATGCGAGGATATAGTCGATGCTTGCATGTCAAATATAAAGTATTCATAAAGCTTTTAAATTATAGTGCATGTAATTGTACAAAAATTTCTCTTCTGTATTAATGAGCATAGTTGTTTTTTCAGTTTTAGGCTCAATTTCGGCACGGGTAGCCGAATGTTGTTGTCAAAATCTATGGTTGCGCATCAATTTTTCGAACGATTTTCCGTGTAGTTCTCCGACTCGAAAAATCATCTACTTGTCTTATCAACCGACCAAACGTACAAAATCCTGTTTTCATTATACTACATTCCATCGACTGATTTCGCACATACAGTAAGTATTACCTATATCTATACTAATATTATAATTTACATTATTATTAAGTTACGTGGGTTTAATTTTTTGAATTCTGAAATGCATTTGCATATATTATTTAGTCGAGAAATAGGAAAGTAATATCAAGTCCGCTTAAAACTTTACATATATATATATATATATATATATATATATATATATATATATATATATCGTTAAAGAATAAATTACTCGTTTAATTAAACCATTTATATTTCATAAAATATTACTAATCTTATTAATGCAATGCTATTTTATGTAGTCGTGATTATGAAATATTTCTTAAATCAATGAATAGTTATTGATTCGTATAACAAAAATTTCATATGCTTAAAAGATACATATTATTATGTATAAGAAAGTTGTGTTATGCATGTTTATGCCATAAAATAATAATCATTGAAGAAAAATAAGTGGTCAACCTGCCAATTTTTCAAAGTGCTGTGTTTATTTTTAAGCGCGCGTAGCTGGGGAATTGACAGTTGCAGTTAAAACATTTCGAAATATGTATTTGCCATGCGACTTTCTTTCTTCATGTTGTTGACAACGATTTAAAACAAGCGTTTTAGCTAATTTGACTTGTAATTTGATTTTTATTCCATTTATCTTCTCTTATTGGTATTCCGTCTTTTCAAATTAAATATTATGCTGTCGCGAATCAACTGTTTTATTATATTTATAATGCCATTTAGTAGGCGCTTCTTCCTTTTTGGAAAGGTGGATAATAATTTTCATGCAATTTTAAGGATAATCAATGTTTTATTTCTTTTACGAACAAATTAAAAGCGGATAAATAACGTGGCTAATATAATCACGTTTTAAACCGTTAGTGTACGGTTAATATGTATACGTACGTGCAGGTGTGTGTGATTGTGTTTGTGTTTGTGTGTTTGTGTGTTTGTGCTTACGTGCGCTCGCGCGAGAACGCTCAGGTACATACAGGCTAATTGCGCTTTCCTCATCAATGAAAGGGGCATAAAAATGGAGAGAAAGGAATTACAAAATTTTCCCCTCGAAAGACAATCAAAACGAAGAACTTATAGCATCGATTTTACTTGCAAAATGCGTAGGAGAAATCATCGAATAAAGTATTATATACTCATTTATAAGGAAACAAAGAGTCGAGAAAATCATTATCATCATCCGCACGCCTATAGATACTTCAATCTTAGCTGCACGCGTCACGAATACCGCCGATGAGTATTCTTAACTACTTTGAAATTGATGTTTCGTTCGTTTATGCTTTGTATTTTTTTCTTCTTTTTTTTTTCTCTTTTTATAATTTTGAATAATTCCGTGTTCAATATCGTGAAGATTATTTGAACCCTTGTAAAGCTTGTCTTAAGTATTTTCTGTAAAAACATTATCACTTTTATGCGCCACGGAATACCGTATTTTTTATTACAGCGAAATGATTTACTTTGCACAACATATTCTGAAAACAAAGTGTTATTCAGTCTCTTAATGGCTCATTTAAATGTACTTTTGCCAATTCAAAGGCAGTCTTTTCAGTATAATTTCGAAGAAAAAAAGAAGTCCGTGTAACGAATCATTTACCTATTATTTATCTTTTGAAATTTTCAATTCGTACGTGTATATACATTCATATTGAATGTCGACGAATACAGCTGTGTACAATCAGTGTACATAAAACCCGTAAATTATGACTCGAGTATTCGTGAATAATGTAATTCGTTGTATTCGGATCGGCAGGCACGCGCATTGCCATAATTAATATTTATATACCTCAACTTTTATTAATTTCTTCGTCAAGATCCGCCGATGCGGCGCGACGAATCAATAAAATTCCCATAATTAGAGTTCCAAATAACGTTCCCCAGCCACGAAAATCAATGATCAATGTCGAAATTTCAAAACAGATTAAACAATAGGTGTCGCGCTTAAGAAGTGCATTTAATCAGAGTCAGAGGACAACGGAAGTGCGCGGCGACTACGAGCGAAAGGTCCTCCCGTCTACAGCGTCCCCCATGACATCGAAGAAATCCATCGTGTGGGCGTGAGCTCCTCGCGTCCGCGCCAAGGTGGGTGTTGCTCCGTCTCTCTCTCTCTCTCTCTCTCTCTACCTCTCTCTCTCTCTCTACCTAGCTCTCTACCTCGCTCTCTACCTCGCTCTCTACCTCGCTCTCCGGCTCTGACATCATCCGACGCTTTCGTTCGAGTCAGCTGCTGCGAAGATGTCGTATAAGCAGCCGAAGCCAAAGACTTAGATGGAGCGAAAGAGAATAGCCGTTTAGTGTTCGCCCAGTAGTGGGATTCGGGGTCGCCACGAGACTACCAACCGCCACTGGCTTTTCCGATTTTCGACTCGAGTATTTACGCTCGCCGAGTGCGTCGTTCGTATAGTTTTACGTGGATTATTAGAGGCGAGAGGTGAAGAGCGAAGAGCGAAGAGCGAAGAGCGAAGAGCGAAGAGCGAAGAATGGTAGAATATCGATGAGGATAATGAAGGGCGGCGGGAGCGTAAGATCGGTACGACTCAATACCAGAGCGGCTCTTCGTATCGGCCAATGGCGATCGTATCGACTCGAGCGGGAATCAACCGAAATGACGTTCCCAATTTTTAATGACCAACGCGACGCTGGCCGCTCGATCGCTGGGACGCACACCTCCGGCATCGACGACCGGCAAGATTGATAACCCTTCGGTGCGAGTATATCTCGAGAGGATCTCGAGTGGTCCTATTTGAAAAGGTGCGCTCCATAATCGGCGCGTGCAGATCCCATGTGGCCGGTCCCGATAGAGCGATCGTAGAACATTGTTCGTCGATGTCAAAAGAGATCGACTGTCTCGGTGTGGTCCCAGCAATTGGCTGCGGCAGCAGCAACAGGAGCAACCAGAGCAAGCTCCGACGCTCGCGTAACAAGGCCCTCGACCTCGGGACTCTTCCTCTCTGGGTGTTCCCAGGCGTCAGCTCGCTAGCCTCTATCTATTCTGAGTAAATGCATTTCATTGGGCATTCGCGCGTCAATGGCGGCTGTCCACGGGTCTAAGCTTTTCAAGGATTGAACTAAGCGATCGAGCGCCTCCAGCTTCGTCCCGGATGTGCCTGGTTTATCGCGTATTTATAAGGAATTTTTAAATTTATTATCATAAGACGAGGGCACATTGACTGCGAATACCGAGAGAAAGTTGGCGTTCCATGTGAGAATAATGATTCGAGGGCATTAGAAAGTAGTGCGTCGAGAATCGTAGGCTAAAAAATTTATTTATCTTTGGGAGGTTGATAAGTTTGTAGTATTATTGAAATTGGTCAATGGCTAAATTTATATGCTTCAATAATGAAAGGATATTGTTTGCGCGTTAATCTATATATGGTCACTTGGTAGTAATATTAGACGCAAGGAAGAGACTTGTTTATGCAATGCATGCACGTTATCTATTGTGAATAATAACTGAGATAAGAGAAAGAATTTGCTTGTACTCCGTAGGCAGCGAGATAAAATGGAATGGTAATAATAATTTTGGATGAAAATGCGTGAAAAATTTTTGTAGTGTAAAATATTACGAAATTCCTTTCGCGCGGAACGATAGCCTAAAAATTACTCGACTATATGATAATCTGCATAAATAAAGTCTAAGTAGTGTAGGACGTATCTTGTCTCTCATTAAAGATATACATCTCGTACTGTGTATTAAGTAAAATTGTCTCTTTTTACATTTGAATTTGCAAAAAAACTGATGAAACCTTATTCATTGGGATATCGTGTGATGTGCTTCGAACGCTTAATATTCCGATGTGCGGCAATAATTCCAAAATCAATGTTAAAAATTTCAAGATCGTATCGCAAAACCTGATAAGCAATAAGATTATCGTATCAATAATACGCCGATTGGAAGGTAAATACTTTTTACAATAATTTGTAATAAAAATTCTCCATTTAGTATTGATGGGAATTTTGAAATTCTATGTAAAAGTATATATAATTTAACTGGCATTTTCTTTAATATCTTAATATAAAATTATATACAAGTATTGAAAATATAAATCAATGATTTATATTCATTACTTAATAACAAAACAGAGAAAAGAAAGTACGGTTAACGGAACAATTTCTTATTACTATTATACTACTTTTATAATACATTAATTTATGAGAAAGATATCGAAATTAAAACAAAACAAAAAACAAAAAAAAAAAACAAAAAAAATTCGATAGGAAGGGAGGGAGGGAGAGAGACAGTGAAAAGAGGCTAAAGGGAGAGATGGAGAGAGAAATCGCTATCGGGTAGTTTCATTAGTCTCTTCTATATAAAAGTTGTAGCAGAGTTTTCGTTGCGCACATTTATCATTCCAAAGCGGGAAGCCACAAAAGCAATTCGTCCTTTTCTACTACTGCAATGCTTACCGAGTTGTTTAATGATCAAGCGTGAAAATAATGACGATGATATGTAAGTGGAGATTGGCAAATGTTGTAAGGAGTAAATATTTTTAATAAAAAAAAGAAATATTATAATGCTGTTTTTAGCGGGGAAAAACGATGCGTCCTTCGTGAATAATGATTTGCATGATCGAAAGATTGATTATGAAGAAGTAAATGAAGCAATTAATTTGAAGATCGATTTAATTTCTTGTTCGCCTTTAATGCCTCGTGATGTTTGTCTGTGTACGCGCACGTACTTACCTGTCTGTATTTATAAAGTGTTATTATATGGTTTTGTAAATTAAAATGTAATCAACAGGTTGCCAAATGAAAAAGCGAATGAACGTGTGTAAGGATTCATAGTTTCTCGATCATTCTCTTTGAGCCGCATAAACGTAAAAATCCGCCATGAAAAATAAAATCTTCACCCACGCATCGGCTATTATTCATATTATCCGGACAAATCAATACTCGGTGCGATGTAATTGTTCAAAGCGTATTGCACAGTACGGCCGCTTCAACAATACGAATATGACGATGTCCGAGAGCGATACATTTGTCCCGGAGCGTTAAATAAGTGGCCATCCAGTCGCAATAAATACGAGAATAAGAGAGACAAAAGTAGAGACGAGCATGTCCTATCGGGAGCAAGAATTGTAAAATAAAAGAAGAAGTAATCGAGTAGACAACATTCCATGGGCCAAGATATGTGCCATATAATACAGAATCGATTTATAGGGGACGTACCAATACATGCTCAGTTCGAGCCAAGGTCGTCATGGATAGTGATAGGCCAATTGGCAAATAAATAACTTGCTTTTTATAATAATCATGCGATATTCTATAAGAGTGTATTGATATTGGCTTACGAGAATCTTTGGCGTCGGGCGAGAAAATTAACTATCCCGCAGCTCCTCGCCAATATCCATAAATTCACCTTTAAATGAGCTAATCTCCTGGCCAACGTAATTGGCGCGTGGCTCTTGGACTTCTCGACTTAATCGAAGGCGTAAAATTGAAAAATTGGAAAGAATTTTCAAAAATAATTGCAATTTACTAAGGCTTAATTGTTTTCATTGCCGTTCGTGAAAATACATGGCTGTTACGATAGTGTTTTAAATAAGAAAAGAAACATTAAGAAGCCGTATCAGGTAAACTCCGTGGCACATGTTTTTCAATTTTAAGCCATGAAAACATAGAAAACTGGTATGTAAATAGCTTGAATTCCCCATAGGTGCTCACACTTATCCACATATACCCTACGCGAGACCGAATGCACGTCTTTTCTTTTTTCCGTTTTTCTTTCTCATTCCCGCTTTTCTTTCTCCTTTTGCCACAAAGGAGACGACGAGAGACGGAGGGAGAAGACACGGACGCGGCACTCCAGATGCCTTATGAATTTTCGAAGGCTTAAGTGCCTTTTCTGATACATCCAATTTTATGACACGCGGTACGTATCTCTTGGTCCAGAACGATGTCGAGGGACGTCAGAAGGTGTCGCGGCTCCCGACGTTCGCACTTCGCTTACTCTCGCATCAAAATTCCCGTGTCACTTTTCTTTCCTTCGTACGTATCCCCGGTCCTTATTTCCTCTTGCTCCTTTTTCATTTTGCATATTTTGTTTTTCTCGTGTTTTTGCTTTATTATTTGTTCGCTTGCACATCGACCTTCGCATCTTCTTTTGCGGGGATTTCGGCAGCGTTAACTCGCCTGTTAAGACTTGGGGTGGTGTCCGTTACGGCTGCGCACGCACATCTAATCCCTTGGCCCGAGATATTGGTGGATTTTTCTTTCTTTTTCTTTCCTCGTTTTTTTTTTTCCGTTCATACGTGTGTACGAGTGTCTTATCGGGACTAAGAGGATTAGAACGAACGGCTTGCAATTTTATTGCCCGCTCGTACTTGTACGAATAACGTCGCTGCCCGTAAATATGACGGGAAATACTTGCGACTTGCCTGAGAAGCTTTCTGCGATCGGGAATTTCGATGATCCTCGGCCAAGACCAGTTTATTCATTCTCATATTTTGCCTAAGCGAATATCTGAAGTGAATTTGTCTTTATAAGGATTCGGCAACATTCCATCCACAAGAGTTTGCCTCGACGAAACGAATTTTGCGAACAAAGGTCCCCGAGAGTGCCGTTGAACGTCATTTGCAGTAGCTCATGGTGAATGTTGGAAAATTACTGCAACTCATTTAATGGTTGTTGTTTCATTTTTGTCAACTTCGTTGTTACGCAGGAGGTTTTGGTAGGCACTGCGCACAAGTACTTAATCTTACATAATCATACACAATAGCGTAACATAGAAATCACGAGGAACGCAGTTTATTTATTCCATTCGACACTCGTTGGAAACGCAAACTTTTATCAACTACATTTGATGGGAAATTACAAATCCTTTCGTAATGCTTTACCAATTACATAAGAAAAAGTGATAATACATTATCAACCGACTGTCGATAATTTGACATGTGTTTTTAATAATCTCCCTAAACGCGCTGTAATTCGTCTACCAGCGAAAAAACTCGAACGAGCGTATAATTCGATACGCACATTAAACACTCGTTTCACGTTAAATTTCACCTACGCATATTATTGGACGTAGTAGGACGGGTCCCCTGGATGGACAGAGATATAACGAGATAAGAAAATCCCGTCGACAGACGAAAAATAAAACGGGTCTCGCGGTCATCGCGTCCACGTGTTGTGTAAATTTGATTGCGCCTGGCAATCAACAACGTTTGTCATTTATTCGTGTTCTTACTTTCTCATGGCTGGTTGGGGGTCGTGGTCGTGGTGGTGGGGGGGGGGTGGGAGGGAGAGAACGGTAGCTCGACAGCTAATCATCTTCAATTTTTCCGATAAAACTTTACGTTTTCATGTTTCGTTTCGACGATAAATGGCACAGGCCGCCGATGCTGGCTCGATTATTTGTTTATGATCACGCAAATCTTTTTCGCCCGTAAAGTACACGCGCCATTAGAAAGTCGCCGGGGCTCGTAACGAGCTCGCTCGAATTAATTTGCCACGCGATCGCAAAGGAAAAAAAAATCCGATCCGCTCGATCGCCACCACTTATCCCCTGTCGCCAAAGCAGCTCGAGCACTCTCACTGGCCGACCTCCCCCTCGACACCCGTTACTCCTCCCTTCGAGCGCAAATTTTCAGAAAGATATATGCGTGCCCCACTAATCATCCACGCCCACACAAACAACTACGCGACACGCGACAGCAACAATTCTAATATACGCGCGCAACCAGCAACCCTCACCACACACACACACGCGCGCGCGCGCGCGCCCGCGTGCAACTAAGCACACAACCAAACGCTCGTACGCACGCTATTTCCATTAATGCAAGATTCGTTCTTTTGTCCCTCGTACCCCCACTCCAACCGGTACCCCTCCACACCATCCGCTACAAAACCGGTGACAAAGTTTCATCTCCTTAGAGCTAATCTTCCAGAGCGAGTCGAGCCGCCGTTAACGCGGTGACTCTTACCGTGACGACCGTTTCCATCGAAGTCTCTCGCTCCCTCCGATTTTCATCCGCGATCCCACATCGTCGTACCGCCAACTACGGAGCATTAAACTCCCGGCATGAAATACGCGAGCTACGGGTCCGACGTCTTCGCGGCAATGAAACGAGAGTCGCGAGCGTCCCCGACGCGCATAATTCACAGCGGGAAGCCACGCTCAGCGCCGATCGATCAGGCCGCCATGTTTTTTTTTTTTCGCCCCGCCGCTCACCACACAATGGACACAATTAATCGCGGCTGCCGCTCGCTACTCCGTCTACACGTGGAAAGATGGGAAATTGTCAGCCGTCCAACTGCCCCCGATCCATGATCCAAAATCTTAAGGCTTAAGGAGCGCGAGCGAGGTCGAGCCCACGGGCAATCCTTGCCCATCCTCGGCCAATTGATCGATTCCTTCGCAACAGCTTAGCGCGACCTTCGAGGCCGGCTTACCGTTCTTATTACTATCCCCGTTAAGACCGTTGAGAACGTCATCCTTGTCTGCCCATCTAGCCGGCCCTTCTAATAATAGTGCCGCATCGATTCCCCTTGCCACGAGCAGGTAGATGTAAGGTCGGACAGCCTCCCCCGCGGCGTCGCTGCCCGTTTGCGCCCTTGGCATTCCAGCCCCTCCGCGCGGCGCATAATTAAAACAAACAAACAGCCAAATCGAGTTGCACGCCGCGCGCATGTGCCGCGCGCGCGTTCCCGATCGAGAAAAAGGAGCGTAGGGCGCGAAGGGGAGTGGGGAGACGGGGAGACGGCCCGAGTCCGGCTTACATAGCACATGCGTGAGTGTACGTATGGTGTATCGCGGTGACGTCTCGCGGGATCCGGCTCTTCGAAGTGCCAGTAGGTCGACGCGCAGAATCCCGCGGCGTCCCGTTATGAATCCACCTCTTGTTGTGCTCGCATCTCCGCGTGCGCGTCCATTCCCTAAGAGTGGCTATATGGGACTGTGGTGGACGGTGGACGAATTCGCGGGAGCTCCTCCTGTCAGTCCCCCCAGCCCGTTTTTATTAACGGTCATTAGCCTCATTAATGCAAGTGCGGCGATGGACCGAGCCGAAGAGATGGTAATGGTAAGTGCCGGTTCCCGCGTTTAGCATCGCGACCTGGATCCCTCCTGGTTCGCGTGATGCTGGAAAACCGCCGAGCCTCTCGAAAATCACAGCAACCGAAATTAAAATCGGTGACGTGGCAGTCACATTTAATAACTCGGTTATCAGTGAGCGCCTCTGCGTACATCTGTGTGTCCGTATGAGTGTGAGTGCGAGTGCGAGTGTGAGTGAGAGTGAGAGAGAGAGAGAGAGAGAGAGAGAGAGAGAGAGAACTTTGACGAGGGAGGGAGCGGGTAGAGTGGCGGGAAGTCAGAAAGAGGGAGACAGAAAAAAAAAAATTCCCTCTCGTCTCAGGAAGACTCGAGAGAAAAATACCCATAAGCAGAAAGAGAAACTTCGAAGTCTGTCTTCTTCTCGCTCTCGTCTTAAGGTATGACCGTACCTTTTCATGAATTCCAAAGACACGGGAGATAGATGCAGCCGAGACACAGCTATAGGTCAGCCTTTCTTACCTGAAAGTCTCGAGTTTCGGCTCTCCTCGCGCATGGATTTACAAAGTCAGCGGGATTCTTTCGACTTCTCTCTCACTCTTGTCGCTTCTTCTCTCTCTCTCTCTCCCTCTCTCTCCCTCCCTTTCTCCCTCCCTCACTCACTTACTCTCTCTCTCTCTCTCTCTCTCAAGTCAGCTAGATATACTGAGATGAAGAATCTTCTGATGCTATCGAGTAGTACGGCAGCGACGATGATAGAGATAGCGGAAAGCGACAGGGCGAAAAAGGGTGGGGGAGAAAGTGCGTAAGTACGCGCGCAAGGATGCGAAGGGTAGATAGAGCATTGAGTATGCGTAAGAGTTGGTCGGCATAGCGGTGATGATGATGGTGG
>NW_011948413.1:11029030-11034890 GCF_000503995.2 Ceratosolen solmsi marchali
GGGTGGGTGTGGGGTGGTGGGGGGGTGGGGGGTGAGAGGACCCGGAGAGTCAGAAAGCAAAGAGCCATTATAGGAGACGGATTCAGAAAATATTTATATATTTTATAAGATGTCAGCGTACATTACCGCGATAAATCATCGGTCACGGACGAGTGGTAGAGAATATTCTATCCCGTGAATCGGACTCCAGGGGAAAAGTTATTTGAATCTGGCGCCCTTGCGGCCACCGTCTATGTGTACGCGTGTGCGTGTGCACGCACGATGGCGCGTCCCAATGAAAAACGGTTGTGCGCGACGTGATGAACGACCTCGGTAATTGATACACGATGAGATACGGTCCCGGGTTTTTGTCTTAGTTGGCGCAACGTCACTTGTACTTGATGAGGTGAAAATGAGGCCGTCCGTTCTTCCGAGGGGAAGGAGTGTATTTAGGATTTGATGACAGATTTGATTTGACGATGCTTATCCATTACACTGCGATACGGGCTACCGGTTACACCTGTATCTCAGGTTCATCGTTACCATTGCGTCTTTACTCACTTAATAATCGACGAAGCGCCAGGCGAAAGAGAGCGCGAGCTTCTTATAGTTGTAGTCGCTACGTTTATTAGGCATTTCAATATTTCTAAAACCTCGTAAGAACGCCATGAACGTTATCAACTTGGTAAGAGTTAGTACCCTGAGTAGATGGTGGAGGGGGGGGGGAGGAGTTGAATAGACAGAAGGATTCACGACAGTCGATTAAAAGATTAGTACGTGTTTTACAAACACGTGCGCTGATCGAAAGATTTTGGATACGACGCGCAGATACGAGAGCATTGCCTGCCCCTCAAAGTAAAAGTGGAAAAATAAGTTAAGGGACTTACATATTGTTGCACAGATACGGGCACTAGCGACGACCGCAGGCAAACAAAATATAGATGACTCGATGGGTCATCGAAACGAAAATTTCCAGAGATACCGAGAACTCACCCCGAGGCTGCGCTCCTGCCTTTTCCCTCCCGACAATCATCCTCGTAATATTCATTTTCGTGGAGCACGCGTCCCACCATCCCTACGCGCGCAACCAAAGCGAATATTACCAGAGGTAATGACGCGGCACAACCTGCACACGTTGGGCGCTAGGTTGCCGTAATAATGGGGTTCCAAGATATTCGGGATCACGAGTTGGCTCCAGGAGGCTAGGCGACGTGCCCGTAATTATGCCCGTGAGCAGCGGCCCTTGAAAGTCAAAGAGTCCGTATAATGCCATTGCACGTGAAAGAGACAAACGATAGGAATTGATGCTGAGGCCTTTTGCGAATACGAGAGACTCTCTCAAGGCCAACACTGTGCACTTTTATTTACATACGCCTGTATGCACAAGCATATAAATGTATGCGTATATGTGCGAAAAATATCTTTGATAGCCATGACAATAATTCGCGACATCGCCCAAGAGTTCCGAACTGCAGTATTTGCAGCCCAAATTATCGGGATTATGAAAAGCTCTTTCAAATCTCTTATATGAATATATCAGTTGATAATGCCGGGAGATCAATAAGTCATTCGATTTTTTTTAAGTAAGATGCAATTAAATATAGTCTTACGTTGATAAATAAAATTTTTTTGACAATTGTTAAATTGTAGAATTTTTTAATTTATCGGAAAATACATAGTGTGATGTTTAATAAAATAGTGACGATATTTTTGCTTTCAAAGCGAACCAAAACTTTTCGTATGAAATCTAAATTATATAATATATTAAAGAATTATATTTCAAATTTATACATAGAGTGTATCACAATATGAAAAATATACAACAATAATTGTAGATAAAAGATTTATACAAAAATGTAGTAAATGTTCAAATATGTATATATATATATATATATATATATATATATATATAAATGGGCTTCTGTATTGTTATTACTCATTATTAGAACTTCAAATTATTCAATTTTGCCAGATTTTTTTGTGTTTTCATTATGCAGCAATGCGTGCATAAATTCATTAGAGTTATACTATTTTTTTTGACAATTTATTTAAGTTAATAGGCGTAAGTTCGCTTCCTTTCTTATTACTTAGAAATGTTGTCATTAATAGGGTGTTATATTAGGTATCATTGATTTTTTTTTTTGTTTATTAAATCTTTTGTCCAAATGATCAATATTCAAAATAATATTTTCCAGAGATAGTTAAGCATTGTCGGCACTGACCCGACTACTATTGAAATATGATACGACACTTTCCTTGATTCTCGTCCGAATTAAATTCTATTATTTTAAACGATCCGTTAAGCGATTATGAATCCATTCGAGTTTGGATTTTCTACCGAAAGGCAGATTGTTATTATTCGTTAAAACGACTAGAAAATTAAATTTCTTCTGATGTGTGGGAAACATTGGTAATGAAGTATTGTAATGTTTCTCGGAAATATTGTGTTGCAGCTGTTCCATATATTCTGGCGACATGAGAATAGTTTTCTCAGGAATACTGTTGTCAATTATGACAGGTATAGTATGCAATTTTTCCGACGGCTTCTGTTTCGGTTTTCGCGTTGTCACCTTTACGCCGTAATCAATCAAAACTCCGTCTTCCCTCTTTTCAATTGGCTTGAAAGAATCCGATAATCTTTTAAGTTTGGTATTATCTATCGAATCATTATATTTCTCTTTGTTTTTCTTTGGCAAAACTACGTCTAATTCTGTTTGTTCGCTAATCACGACACTAGATTTCTTTTCCTCAGACTCCAACGTATCAACATTCATATTATTATTATTATTATTATTGTTATTATTATTATTATTATTATTACTATTACTATTCATATTATTATTCTTATTATTATTATTATTATTATTAGCTGAAAATAAAGCATGATTAATTAAAGCTCTACTATTATTATTTATCGTTTTTAAAAAAATTTTATTCTTACCATCAATATTTGTTCTATTCGTGTCGTTTGAATTATTCGTTGCTGTATTAATAACCATTCGCGTTGGACAATTTTTATCCTGCAACTTTTCTGAATTCATAATCATATAAATTTCACTTTTATCTACTGTCGAGTCCGTCGATTCTTTTTGTCTATCGATATTTTTTCCCGCATTTTTCTCTTTCTCGGATAGCTCATTAGAATTTACAAATAAATAATGTTCAAATTCTTCATAATTATCATTTTTGAACAGCTCCTCGCTTGAAATGACTTGCATGTCTATATTCGATGAATAACCATCACTCCTGTCAATCTCCCTCTTTAAAGTTCTTACTTTTTCTTCATCCCGAATAGTAGAATCACTGCTCGTCCACCAAGGTAGACCTTTGCTATTTCGGAAATATGCTTTATTTGATTGGATTGATTTTTTATATCGATGATTAAGCTGATTAGCGGATGATTCTGGCTTATCCGTAATTCGTATTTTTTTGTTAACATGCGTATCATTTGTATACGGCCTTTCTTCTAATGTAGCCGAAATTTCCAATTTCACCACCGATTTCGATGATTTTGTATTGATATTTTTGTTATTTTCAGATGAAATACTAATTGGTATTTCGACGTCTATTTTATCTTTCGATTTAAAAATATTTAGATCTTTTATTTGTTTGCTTATCGATTTCAACGTTTGCTTATCATCACCTTTAAAGCTCATAGAATTACTTTTATCATCTACATTTTCAGAGTCAGAGAGTAAATTATTATTTCTATGGTGGAGTTTATTTTCGCCAAAGATGAAATCGTAACTATTTTCTAAGTCCTTCATCATTATCAAGTAAAGTTTAATTTTCAAATGCTTTTTACGTGCTTCAATTATATTTTTCATCAATATTCTACTTTGCTCGTCAGATTTTAACATTCTTCTCTTTCTCTTCGTGAAGTATCCACGTGGCTGTAAATTCTTCTTAAATATACGCAATTCATTTATTATCTCCTTACTTAAAATATTGTGGATTGGTAAATTAGATTTCTTAGGGAAATCATCTTGAAGGTTCTGTAAATTATTCGATGAACTACATTTGGCTTCGTTGAACTTCATTCGATCAAATTTTGAAAATGTCGAGATAACTGAATAAAAGGGCAATTTAAAAAGTGCACTCCTACGTATGTCAGTCACTCCTTTATCTTTCTTTGGCTGTTTCTTTTCAATGTCTTTACAGTAATCGGATATCATTTGCGTATAAGAGCGAAATTCCGAGATTAATTTAGGTTCATTAGTTTTCTTTTTGACGTTATCATTAACAAGCCCTTTTTCATCATCCTTATTTTCCTGTGAATTATTAGAATTTCCTATTTTTTGATCGGGAGATGCTAGATTCTGTTTTTTAATTGCTTCCATCGCAAATTTTTTATCCTAAAATTAAAATTACAATATCCAAGATATTTAAACTTTTTATAAAGAATTATCTGTAATTCGAATATTGAATAGTAAGTAATAATTGAAATGTGTAAAGTGAAATGTTTTATTATTTGAATGAGTTGAAAATTATAAATTGGAAAAATAGCATGACATAAATATATTTACAAATGAATAAACTAAGCACTTGAAGCTAAACAGTTAACCGTTAAAAAAATATAGTAAAGATATAAATTGATTTTTATTTATTATGCTCTATAAAAGTTCGATCACTTACTCCAATTAAACTTAACATATTATTAATTCAAAAAATAATTTCAATAATAAGTGTAATATCAGTAAAATAATATCAATAATATCAAACATATTATTATCGAATACATTTAACGAAAAAAGCTCTTTTAAACAGTATTTGAATATTTGACGAAGATAACCTGTTTATTGTTTTCTTTGCCTTGGTTTTCATTATTATGTTGATAATGTAGAAATTTCGTTAATTTGTTGTCTTTCTCACTGCCTTGCTGACGGTACCAAGAAGAATTTCGAAATAGTCCGTCCATACCTGTATATCCCGACGTAGCAGTACCGATTGATTCTAAGGAAGTACAAGATGAAATATATTTATTATTCATTATATGTTCTCGGACTATTTGAGTATTCAAATCACGCGGAATACACTTTAGAATATTTTATGTTTTTTTTTCTTATATCGATAGTGCACATTTTTATATTAGATACGCACTTGATGAGGCATAATGTGGAAATAAACTGAAAATTTGTTTAAACTGATTCATTAGAATATTTGGTAATGTTTATCTTGCAGTCCCTGTATGACGTTTCTTATTGAATTGGTGAAAAAAAAAGTTGACACTAATGTTGTAATATAGTACGTCACGATTTCATTTTAATAACAACACAGATCAATGATATGAAGTTTGCGGTATAAGCATCTCTGTCATTTTGTTAATTTAAGCATAAACGTAATTAATATAATGATATATAATGTAAAAATAAAGCTACATTTAAAGTTTATCGAACAATTTTTTAAATAAAATAAAAAATATTTAAACTCTATTAATAAATTAATTATTGTTATTATATATATATATATATATATATATATCATCCAGTATATTATACAATTGGTTCGATTTTATAAACGATTTTATATTCTATAAATAATTGTACATAAATAAAGATTATATCTTTTTATCCGCGTCTTATAATCTCGAATGTACATTGTGCAATATATGCATGAAAAAAGAAAGGAAGAAAAGAAATGAAAAAAGACAAAAGTGCAAAACAGAAAAAATTCTTTTTTTCTAAAATCGTACCTTCTAATGGATTGGACGTTTGTTGGATAATCCTCGTAGCCAATGGTGGCCCATACATCCTAAAGATCGTTATAAAGTTTAATTGGGTAAGCTGCCAAGTACGGATTGGGCGTTGTGCCATGACGGGTGAGAGTCTAAGGGGGTTGGCGAGTTGTGTGTGTGTGGGGGGGGGGGGGGGGGGGGAGGGGG
>NW_011948413.1:11035046-11041761 GCF_000503995.2 Ceratosolen solmsi marchali
GGGTTGGGGGGTGGGGTTGGGGGGGGGGGGGGGGGCTGAAGTTGTGATAAGCCAATTAGTAATAGGCCTTTTCTCGGAAAGTCGGTATCTCCAGTTGGCATGAAATAGGTCGATAGTGATCTCGGCTCACGTCGGAATCAACATCGCGAAGGGAAAGGCTCACCTCAGGGTGCGTATCTCGTCCTCGCATCGGCAATGTTTTCCGTATTGGAGTGGCGGTAGTCGTAGCGCTGATTGTGGCGGCGGTGGGCCTTTTATGCGCGAAGCGTCACGCTTCGCTTTTATACGAGGGCGAGACACAATCGGGAGAATCAGCGACCTCCTATCGACGCGCAATCGCTCTTGGGAGAAAAAAAAATGGCAGAGACGCGGAAGGATGTTCTTATATTGGTTCGAGCTTGGGCATTAAGTATCCTTTAGGTGCAGATTGATTGGTTTTGCAATGCATTTTATACCGCGTCCGTGTTCTTATCCTCATAAAACTTGGCTACTTCTGACCTTTACCTCACTTTCGTACCTTTAACAACGCTCTAAAGGCTTCTGCCGGTACGCGATAATCGCGCGTCATTTTGCCTTTATCTTTACAACGCTTCGACAACTTGTTGATAAGATATTAAATTTTAATTAGTATATTTGATGATATGTCGCATTTTATAAACGATCGAATATCTTTATGGTTTCGGTTAAGAATGAGCTGCATTTCCGACAGATAACTGCAGTCCACGGCGACGTGTCGATCATATTATGAGCCCTAACAGCTGAAGCATCGCGTTTCCTGTGTCGGAGGTGTCGACGATTTTCCCGCTTCAATGCTGCAATGCTCGTCGACGCAAACGTACTCTCGAGGTCTGTGACGCACTCGAAACCATTGTAAATTAGGAACGCGCATTGTTTTCTTTGTCGTTCGATTTCCTATGGCCGTAAATCCTCGGCTACCCGATCGCAATGGTTGAGAAGCTTTGCAGGCGCCGCCACGAATCGACGGTTTTTTTTTTTCTCTCCTCGTTTCATTTGGTCGCTTTGCGCCTCGCAATTAGCCGGCTCCCGAGCACGAGCTTCGGCAAAATCGTTACTTGCTTATTCAAGGCGAGTCGCGTCGATTATCGGACGCACGCGCGCTGAAAATTACCCGGTTGGTTAAATATACTTCCAAATTGACATATATGGCGGCGACGTGTTGACGAATTGAACGGCACATTATATTACGAAATGACATATTTCTCGTTATAAAGTGCCACCGCGCGATCTTGTGCCTTGATTTTTAACTCACAGTTATATTGGGATATATTTTTATTGGAAATGATCGGGAGCAGATACAATAATACGGGCTTTTCCGCTTAGACTGTTACCGAGAAATAATATTATAAAGCCACTTGAGGAAAAAGCCCCTTGCAAACGGCCCTCGGTGTCTACTTACTTGCCGAGGCAAGAAAATTATATACTTTTAATTCGCGAGTACCGAGCGCAGCCTTTGTTTATTTGAAAGTCATTTTCGATATCTTCCACAAGCCCTAACTACAGGCAACGAGTTTACGACAGCGACTAGAAGCCGCAAATAAAGAATAAAACGAGGCGTGCGCGCAGCGTAAATCTCGGGATATTCGATCAGGTTATGTTTGTTCGCGGATCGGGCATCAGAAGTCTAATGAAGAAAGGGAGGAAAAGCGAGAGATGCGCCGAGCTTTGAAATCATCCACGGTGCATCAACAGTTCGCGAGGAGAGAGCACGAGCGCCCAATGTACGAGAGAGAGAGAGAGAGAGAGAGAATGAGCGAGCGAGTAAGTGAGTAAGACCCTCTGGTCACGATCCAGAATTGTGCACGAGAAGCATGAGGTCGACCTCGTCCCGGGATACCTCTTGTTCTTCCTTTCTGGTATATATAGTGGCTAGTGGTTGGTACCCTGAAATTCCATTGCAATAGCAAGGAGCTTCTTTTTATTCCCAATGCTCCTTTATAGTTTTAACCCTCAAGGATGCACACACGAAAGTGCGCTCGCTTTGAAATCTTGCTCGCCTTTACCATGTATTTACTCTACATTCTATTAAATCTTATTTTACATTTTCGATATTTCTACGTCTCCCCGTCTCTTAATTTTTTTCATATTGAAATCTCGTCAAACATATAAAAATATATATCGACAGATGACGATCTTGAATTAAATGAATACTATTCGTATTGCTTTATATAATCAATTGGCCTGTATTGGTGTTATTTTTATTGTACCGGATTATTAGAATTATTGACAAATTAGCGTTTTTATCGATGATCAGTAGTGTAGAAGTTAAATGAAAATATTTTCTAATATATTTTATAATTAATAAGTAATATCTATAAATATCGAGAAATAATAATAATTATTATATTGTGGCTAGTTTAAATGATAATTGTCTGAATATTTAAATTTAGATTTAATGCTGAATTACCATGTGTTTATTTATATACATGTGGGTACATGTGCGTGTGTAGTGTGTATAGTGTGAATAATAATTTATTTTATTCTGAATAATATAAAAATATTACTGAATTTCTCTTATTATTTGGTTTAACTTTTGTTAAGCTTCTCGCATCATAACATACCGCCTCGAGCTATTTTCTTTTTGCTTTAAAAGCCTTCGTCGTGCAACTTCTTCGTGGCTTTTCTCAACTTGGAGACGGTGAGGTAAAAGATAGCGAACCCGGGAGGTCCAATGAAGTCACGAGTTCTTTATCACGATTCGGATTCGTGCAAAATCGATCCTTTCTTCCCTTCAACAGTGAATGGGAAAAAATTTTGTTTTTCTTTTTTATAATCCAGCAACTGTATAGATACAGCAAATGCACACACACACATATACTAATATACAATGAAATCGAAGAAAGCGTGCTTAATTAAAATGAACTATCATGGTACATTTGTTATTTCACGTTTTACTTTGTGTTGTTGCAAATCATTTGGCTGAGAGAAATTGGAATTGTCTGTTGTTACTTTTATTCTGTTTTATGATTTCTCTAATGGATAAGGTAAATGGTACGTATTAACCGGATTAGTGAAATTTTATATATTTTTTTGAATAGAGAGAGTTTTTCGAATGCAAATGAATATATATATATATATATATATATATATATATCTATAGATATGTAGAATAATAGGAACATTTTTGTATGAGACGTAAAAATGTATTTCCATTTTCGAATTTTCATGCACTAAATAGAAAACAGTTCTCAAAGAGAGTTTTAATCTGAAAACATTATTTATGATCTTCTTCGTGAGTCATATCACGTTCGATACTTATATCATTACATAACTTCTTTAAACAAAATTTATGTATGCTGTTTCCATTACAATACATTCAATTTAAGGGTTGATTATTTTAGATTTCACAGAAATGTAAATTATAGCATTATTCGGAATTCATTGTGTTTGCCTAGGAATTATAATATTACACAACAATATGAAATTGTAACACATAGGTCAAAAGAAAAAAACCAGTTACCTGCATTACTCGAATGTAATTTAAAAACAAAATAAGTAGTTCTAAACGTTGCGAGCAAAAAATATTCAGAAAAAAAAATGAGAATACTAGTTTTCTACAAGTACCTACTCTAATATGAATTATGAATAATATTACTTTGAATATTTATTCACAATTGTCCCAGCTATGATAAAATATTTTACAGTCACTTATAGTTATTGTCACAATGTGAAAGTGGCACTTGTGAGATATACGTGAATTGAAATTGACGTTTATAAAGACAGTGGCTATAACTGTGAATTATAAGAGAAAAGCAATAAGCCACAATCAATATTATTTAGATCAATTCAATATCACAATAATGTGTGCAAGAATGAGTAAAGCAGTTTATGAAATAAGAAAAAGGCAATTAAGTAGCGGCGGGATGGTGGGTGGGAGGGAGGGAGGGTCAAGGTAAGAGAGAGAGAGAGAGAGAGAGAGAGAGAGAGAGAGAGATTGAGCGATAAGAGGAAGAGATGGTAGAAGTAGAAGAGGTTCGAACAGTCGTTTGATATACACGTACATGAATTTTCGGATTGTTCCGTTTTGTGGAAACAATCAGCGGCTCAGTTGCTCGAACAAGGATATGAATGCATAAACAGCAGCAGTAGCAGCAGCATCCAACGCACTTTTAACACGGTAAAAGACCGTCGTCCTCGTTCTCATGTATACACACTTGTTTTTCGACGTTTTTGTTTAACCTATACTATTGGATCTGGTTCCACCCTCAAAAGATGCCGCTCTTATGTACAGGTACACTTTTTCGTGAGAAGGAGAATATAAAGGGCGGAGAAGAAGGAAGGAAGGAACGACGTGACGGCTGGTTAGGGAGAAGGAGGAGTAGGACGAGGCGGTTCGGCGAGAGGGGCGCGGAGAAGATCGGTTGAGCGGTCGCGGCGTTTGGAAGGGGGGGGGGCTCGAAAAAGGGGAGGCCGGTGGAGATAGAAGGAGCGAGAGACACAGTAGAGATAAATACGAAAGATGCCATACTCCTTGGGCCCTTAATTCTCTTCCTTCTTTCTCTCTCTCTCTCTCTCTCTCTCTCTCTTTCATTCTCTCTCCTTTCGTCTTTGACCGTTCTCTTTCTCTCGTCCTTTCGGTCCCGCTCCTTCGGCGCTACTCTTATCTCGACCGCGCCGTCTCTCAGCCGCCATCCAAAGCTGGATAGTAGTGCAGCCGAGGATCGTCCCTTTTCCTCCCCCTCCCCCAAACCACTCTTTGCCGTCTACACCGTTTCGCCCCACTCTCCCGGATCCCACCAAGAAATTCCAAGCTTTTTACTCCCTAGTTTCCCCCGCCTCCCCATTTTCGTATTTCCTTCGACTACCGGAGATAACGATCGCGCGCTCGATGAACGATCGAAATCGCGCTCCTTGGGCCCCTTTTCCGCGCTCTCTATCAGGCTCACGATTTCGCGAACGTCCTCCCGATATAGCGACACGAGGGGTAATTAAGGAAGAGTTTCGATCTGCCACGCGATCGAAGGACGCAACTTTCGAGCATTGGAAAGAGGGGATGCTTACGCCGCTAGTCGGGGGTCAACGACCCGCTAAAATAGCGCCTTGCAATAAAAGCGAGCGCGAGAGGGAATTCGCAACTAGCACTCACTCCCTCTATTTTCCATTAATTTCAAATTTGCGACGCGTCTGTTGTTGAAGCAAAGCGATTCTCGGCCCGAGGAGCGCGCGATCGTAACTCGAATCGTATTGCGGCCGGCCGGTCGATCGTACTCTCCTCACTTACAGCTCACCTCCGCCCGCCCTCAGCCTACCGGACAAATGTCCCCGGTGCCGAGCCAATAGCTAATCACTTTTTCTTATAAAACAACTACGCCAACGGCCTGGTAAGTTCGCGCGGTCCGCGACTCGCGATCCGCGGCGTCGCGGATGAGCGGCGACCTACGTCGATTTATCAAGTGCAGCTGCAATTAAAGAAGTGGCTGGCGCCTGCGCCTCTTGGGGGAATGGGACGAGGAGTCGCGCAACCGAGCGGCGTTAATGCCAGCAACCGGAACGGAATGCCGGGAACCGGTTGCAGCCGCGCGGCCGAGCGTTCCGCTCTGTCGGCGAGATTTTTGACGAATGCGCGCGTACCCGCGACTACCACCGCCGACTATTACCGTCCGATCGATCACCCCCTAAGGGGTCCGGAGTTATGGTTCCGCTACACGTGTGTTTGTATACCAGTGTGTTTGCACTGTGCGTTGCACAGTGTGTTCCACGCTGACGCGCGTATCGGGCATTTATCAAACTGCCCGTTGTCCTTCTTCGTCCCCTCCCCGTTGTGCCGCCGCCCCTCTTTCGCTGCCGGAGACTGACGGCTCAGCCGTGTGTTGGAGCGTTGACTCGCGCGCGCACGTACGTATGTAAAGTGGGTTTGCGCATCGGCGGGCGGCCGATCTGGCGACTTGTCGGATTAATGTTCCCTGACTTTGTGCTTTATTTCTCTCTTCGGCCGAGATGCAGAGACAGCGAAAGAAAGTGGATGAGGAAGAGATGGAGGAGATGTGATGTAGGTTGGGTTAGGGATTGGAAGGGCGGGAGGGAGCAAGGGATGGAGAGAGGGATGGAGGGGAGAGGAAGAAAGTACTGCTTTTTATCACGCTTAGCGATCGTCGGACCGAATGTACGCTTCGGGGCGATTTCGTGAAAAGGATCTTTTCTGTACTTTCGATTCAACTTGCGTCGAACATTGCGAGTACCTTCGTTTAAAAATTAAGGCTCTCTCGTTTGGATGTATTTCGAAGTTGTTTTTGTTATTGAGACGAATAAAATTTTACGTGATCGGAAATCACCCGTTGTATTCATTAAAGCAAAAAATTGTGTTACAAAATTGTTTTAACCAATACATTATGATCGCCTGCTTAAGTGATCATTTAAAAGGGACTTTGCGTTGTGTAAAGTAAACTAACAAAAAGTAAATCTGTTTAATGATCGAGGGAAAATACAAATTGCCGTATTAAGTGAGATTGTGAAAATATAGTTTGCGTTGCCGAGGCAGCAAATTCAACAGTTACAGTCATTAGTAATCAAAGCTTTAGGAATGAATAACAGTGAATTAGTCGGTTTGTTTATGGTAGACGATGGTCGCAGCAGCTTCGTTTCGTCAAAAATTTTTGCTCTCCGCGGGAGAGCAATGCGAACAAAGGATAGAGAGGAATCCTTAACGCGAGAGCAGCCAACACCTGCTGTTTGCAGCATTGTCTTTCCCTTTCTGCCT
>NW_011948413.1:11041809-11042141 GCF_000503995.2 Ceratosolen solmsi marchali
CGCTCTTCCCCCTCTTCGCCCCTCCCACTTGCTCACACACACACACACACACTCTCTCTCTCTCTCTCTCTCTCTCTCTATGTTTTCTACTTCGTCGCTCGTCTCCTCTACTCTTTCCTCGTCGTTCGCTTGCGGTCGCTTCTTTTATCCGTACTTCGTGGTGAAACAGGCCTTGGAAAATAAAAAGAGCGCTGAAACACGCGTATGTCGATGTATGTTTCGTATCGACTCGTCTGTTCTTCCTAACAGCCATTGCACGATACATTTTAGCAAGATCGGTCTTTATAAGCTTTTTGATGAATATAAATTTATTTTCAGTCTTTTATTATTAT
>NW_011948413.1:11042151-11079966 GCF_000503995.2 Ceratosolen solmsi marchali
ACTACAAATATCCTCTAACAATTTTCGCGTATGTAACTTTCATAAAACGTCCATTGAATATGCCACGCTTACAAATACCACCATGCCAATGAAATTACATTTTAATAATCTCGTTCTATAAATACTCGCATACGTAATCAATAAATTAATGCAATTATGTTAATTAGTTGCAGTATTAAATTTAAGGGGAATTTTTTAAAAAATGCTTCACACGCAAGTACTTCAAAATTAGTTCAAGTATTTCTCTGCTTGCGCCAGTTGCCGTATATAGAAAGCGTTTTACGGTAGTAATTATTATGATTTAAAATCAGTACAATACGTCGTTATTCTTTTATTTTCTTTTTTTATTCTATTTTATTTATTTATTTTTTATTTTTTATTTTTATTTTCTTATTTTAACATTATCCTATTACTCTTGGCAGTCATCATACAATCATATTTTACATTATTTCACTGCTGCACCATTTCACTTAGCTTTGAGAGCAAAGACGTTTAAACTTAAATAGTATGGTGTTGCGCCTATACGTAATCAATTAATATGCAATTCAATTTTAATGTAATATTGAAATTTAACGTAGGCTTTATTCGATACTATATAATGAATTAAAGGACGATTAGCAATTTCATGGAGAATATATTAAAAGAGTGATTACCTATGCAATTCCTTATAACAAATTTCAATATAATAGATATATAGATATGTGGGCGCGCGTGTCTCTCTCTCTCTCTCTCTCTCTCTCTCTCTCTCTCTCTGTGCGTGTGTGTGTGTTGTGTGTTGTGTGTTGTGTGTTGTGTGTTGTGTGTACATTTCTTTTTTTTTTCAATTTAATCCTATTAATTTGGCGAACTAATTTATCACGCCACGTTAGAGTGAGTAGTATACCTTGAATGCCAGACGAAACTTTCCAACGTGATTATTTACCGCGCCCAGCCAAGAAATTTGGTTGAATTTATAATAATGCAGGAGGAATTATTTATGGATATATCAATACAAGCATTTTCATTCTACAATTAACTCACAATAGCCTAAAAAAACATCATGCACTATTACCAATGCAATAACTGTCTTATCAGCGCGATAAATAATTGCCGGCAATTTTAACGCAATAAAAGTTATGCGCACAAGTCATTTGCGCGCGCACTAGCCGCAGAAATAGATTAATGAAATTATAAGCAATATAAAGTAAGAAGCAAGTATCACTGGCAAGCTGGACGCCTTGGTTTTGCAATTACCATTTACATTTGAAATTACAATAGTAGCGATTACAAGGCTGCGCCAATAAAATGCAACAACAGCCAATGGCCAGTCGTTAAGCATTATCACTCTCTTTCTTTCCGTTCCCCAGGTCGTCCCCAGGTCGTCCCGACGAGCCATGCCGACCATGTCCGCCCGGAGGGAGTCGAGGAGCATCCGCACGGGGAGGCCCTCGTGAGGAACCGGGAGCCGAGGTCCCCGGGGTAATGAGCGCACCCCATCATGTCCGGCCAGCGGAGACTCAGGTTGGCAGGCCTCCAGTCGACACCCGGACGCTCGCTCTGGTGCTACCTCGCTTTGCTGCTGGCGTCCACGGGCAGCTGGTGCGTCGAGGCCGATCTCAATTCCGAGTTCGTCAAAGGCAAAAGTGAGTGACTGGGCCGCCAGCCAAGAGCCGGCCATTCCGCAAGGGCAGCTTGCCGCAACGCGAGCCGCCCTTGGGAACTTAATACTAGCCGTAATCTAGTTTGTCGAGTAGACGTTAAGTTTAACTTTAAGTCCAAGATGTAATGGGCCACTTGTTGGAAGCATCGGTATTATTAGGTCCAATGGTGACACACCGTGACGGATGCTGAAATGCTGATTAATCGCTGTGATTCTTGTGTCTCCGTAGCTGCGGAGAGACTCGAATGGTGCAGCGTTGTAACGGTGAACGGATGAATCGATCCGTTGATGAAGACTGAGCGACCCCGACATTATATCGAGGGAAAAGAAAGATCTCAGACCCAATTAGCACGGCCCGTCATATTTAATGTGTCGCATTCTGCTTGAATAAGTAAAAGAGCCCTACGGCTTTATTCTTTATATGACGCCCACGTGCGTTATAATGACCATTCCCGTTGCGTGATTGCGAAAAAAACAAAAAAGCCAAGGAAATATAATGGACACTCGTGGGTCCCGGTGGGTGACGATTTTCCATAAATGGATCTTTTTATCCGCGTTTGTTCGATGCTTTTCGGGGCTTTTCGGGGCTTTTCACCTCGCGAACGACTTCGTCTCGCTTAGTCGTATTACGCGGGATACCGTTTTCTTTCCACCCACTGTCGACATCTACAATAATTATCTGTGCCACTTTTTGCTTCTCAAGATTTTAACTCCATTTATTACAATTATATACTCGTATTTAGAAAGTCAATGGACCTCGCCGACTCCTTTTGAATATTACCAATCGGAATAAACAAGTATTTTTACCGGCTACCAAAACCCGGTGAATACAGTCATAAGAAAAAAAAAGATGAAAAATACATAAAAACAAAAAACATAGACACACGCGCGCGCGCGCGCGCAAAATAAAAAGAGAAAAGAAAAAAGAAAAAGACTTAACATACGAATACCTCCAGACATTTAAAACATATTCTACGAAATACAAGATAGGCCAGAATTATTTTTAATTTATTCAGTCTGAATTGAGAGGAAAAACTTTTATGTACATTAAAAGCGAATAATAATCAAAATAATTCATTTCGTTGTGAAATACGCGGTATGAATTAATTTAACGCGTCTGTCTTATGTATCGAGCATAATCTTGCAAACAAGTTGTTATACTGTGGATTAGATAAATTTATGCTATTTTTACTTAGGCACGCGCATACGATTTCACTTGATCCTGTTGTCCAGATAAACCAATTAATTATAATACAGAAAAACTTAATTATAATTAATTTTTTTATACACGATATTTACTGTAAAAGTTCATCATTATGAAATAAGGAAGAAGATTCGTCGATAATAAATTTCGTGAAAGCGTGAGGGTTTGATTTTACATTTAAAAGAACATAGCGATTCATTCTCTTTAACATCTACATTTTGCGAAAACCTTCCCGACTGAATAATAACTCTGGCCAAGTAATTTCTTACCGTAATTGTACTCTGGAGAAGCTAAAGATTTTATATTTTACCGAGAATCAAAGCTCCGGACAAGCGCGAGTCGCTCGCGCTCCCATTTGTTGTTGATAAAGAAGCATTACAAAACCAGGGAACGAATTTTTCTTTTTTTCCTCTGCGCTCATCTACCCGCAGCCCCTCGTTCCTCAATTAAAATGCTTCTGTACGCGGACCTCGAGAAGCACCGATATAACCGGGCCCAAGGTAAAACTACTCTCCCTCGCTCATAAACAGAGATCCTCGCAACGGAGATCACGTGTCTTCTCTGGACCAACTCCTACGCCTTACCCACATAATTTTCCAATCAATCTACCTAGACAACTCGGTGTATTGACATTGCGATCCTTCCTCGCGTCTCCACTCGCTCTCATGCGGCCCAGGTACAGGCTTTTGCTTGTCCACTCGCGTTCCGCGTGGGCAAAGCTCGGTTTAGGCTTTCAGACCGTGGAGCCTCGTAGTAACGACCGGAGAGTTATCATTGATAGGCGAACGAGCCATTGGCTTAAATTTGAATTAAACGAAAGGCGGATGCGAAAATTATTTATCGGACGAGCTGGGAATGTGCTTAACGCACAATGCCCTCGTGTATTTTTACTCCCTGGAGGTGTTCTATCATTGAATTGTTTGTTTTGCGCGCGATATTTTATCGGGTCACAACGCTATACAGTTTTATTATCTCGTGTGTCAATATTGTGGCGAGACTCGTGTGATGATAGGCAACTCAAGCATTTTACGATACGACGTTTCACTCCTTTACGATACGACTTATTTCTATCGCGGCCGTCCCATACTATTTGCGCAGAGTATATTATAAGCTTCATCTATTTTTGTTTTTCTTTTCATTTTCAAATGTATTTTATTGATAATTACACGATACTATTAAAAAGGCAATAAAATACTCACATCGATAATTTGTGGATGGGACATTAGTTATTATTCAGAAGAATGAAATTGAATGTGCCTGCCGAAGCTATAAGTTATCCATCTTTTTCATAACCTCGTTTTCTTCAGATCGCACAATTATATATCTCACTTACGTACTTATGCAGTAAATATTGAAAAATATTCAAGTTTTCGATAGTTTTGTTATATTTAAATAATAGAGTGGTGAAATTATATTAAATGATGATGGGAGTGAATTGAGTGTGCAGAATTATATTTTAAGTATACGTTTATCTTGATTTTCAAAATGGGATAAAAGTAACATAAAATTATACAATTTCGTATGGGCATTAAATGATTGCGCGCTTCATTTGCAATAAACTATTTGGAGAAAAAGATGGCCAAGAAGCTAAAGATACTGTCACATACACTACACCTTTTATCATTATGCATTATACATGTATAATAATTATGAAAATTCCATGCCGCTTGATTTTAAATATGAGCAAACGTTAATAAACGTCTACGCAGTGTTTTATACTTTACAGTGTTTACTTGTTTATTCAAAAATCGAAATTACGTATGATATAATTTTGAGTTTAAATCACGTATTGCGCTATTTTGCGTTGATTTAAAGTAAAAATTATATTCAAACTGGATTGCAGCACAGATACGTAAATGCTCCCCGAGGCGCTTTGCCGTTGCTTTTAATGAAAAGTTCAGCTCAACATTTGGACGATTATTTTTTTTCGCATTTTTCGCGGCACTCGGCGGTACAGCTTCATACGCATCGAAATTTATGCGCGTAATAATATGCCTTAGCCCTTGCGCAGACTACATAAATTGGAATACGATAGAGGTTTTCGCATTTTTGAATTGGCATAATTATACATATAGTATTCTTTTTCGCGTTATTTTCTTTAGTTTGAGGCTGGGGATAGGGTCGAGTGATTTATCTTTAATAAGATTTTAATAAAATATTTTTATCGCGATGTGTTTCGACCGAATGATTATGGAAACCGAGCCGTTTTCATGTTTTAACGAAATAATGGATAGATGAGTCATCGATTTTCTAACGATAAACCTTTGAAATGTATTAGCCTTTAAAATGTAATGAAATTTGAAAGACGTTTGAGTGTTATTCAATCCATTTTGTTGTTCATAATTGCATAATTATTAATTAAAATCGAATCATTTATGAATTTGAATTCGTTAAAGATTTATCTGCACTTTCGCTTATTCGGATAGATTTCGTTTAGCTTTCAAAAGCCATTTATAATAATTCTCAAATAATGAAAACGGAATTTAAAATTTACGATTTTCTTTAGAATCTTCTCACGGTCACCGACTGCGCATTACCATACGCAACGAGGCCACCGCGATTGTTTTAACCCAAAGTTTTCTATGTATATATATATATATATATATATATATATATATACATATACATATGCATATACATATGTATTATTAAGCGAGGGCCTAAGATCGATAACAAAATACCTATATGGAAGGGCAAAAGCTTATTAGGAGATAAGTTTAAATTGTTAAAAGCTTTTTCGAGCCTAAAATAAGCGGGTCTCTGCATTGATAGCCACCCACCCATAAGGACGACGCGTCTCGAGAGGCGTGAAGATAAACGACTAAAGTGCCTCAACCTGCATCCCCTCCGACCCTCCGGTTTCATCTCCGGCTATTAAAGTGATAAAGTCCCTCTTTAGAGCCATTAGTCGAGCAAAATAATATAAAAATGATTATGCCCGATAGCGACAAAAAATATAGGGAATTATGAAGATAGAGATGGCGGGAGGGGGAAATGGAGAAACGAATAGAGGGAAATATTTCATTTGCACTTTGCGCGTGGATCGATAACAGCCAAAGTAGGAAGAAATTGTAGTAGCGATATATCGTATATTGTAAGATTTATGGCGATCGTTAGTTGCTTTTTACGAATTAAAATTACTGGAGATATTATTGGAAAAGTGATGTAATACGAGCCTTTGCAAATTTTTGCGATATCAAACGTGTTGTGAAGACAGTAATTAAGATGTTTTCGATCAATTTCGATAAGTTTCGATTTCTTATAACGTCAGCCTTAAGAATCTAGAGGAATTAGGATAAGTATGAGGACTAGTGCAACATCAGGGCTATTTCAGAATTAATTGACATATAATTAGGCTGCTACTAATTATAATACTCGAGAAGCTTATAAAAAATGAACAAATAGTCGTATTATTAATCTATATTTTTATGATCTATTCATAAGTTTTTATTTTTATTTATTGCAATATTTTCATAAGATACTCAAATATATGCGCAGATAAAAATTCTAAGTAAATAAATTAGTTCTTTAAATCGTTTTTACGATAAATAGTAAAATAAAACGTTACGCATAGCATTGAATTAAAAAAATATGTGTGTGTGTGTGCGCGTGAGTGTGTTTTCTTTCGTTGTTTTGTTTTTGTTTTTGTTTTTTTGTTTTGTTTTGTTTTTAAATATTTGCTATTGACTGTGCTGTTGAGTCATCGAATGAAGCATTAGACAACGATGAAAAACTTCATAAAAAACAAATGATCTAAAGCTTTAATTAATTGTTCGTGTTTAGTAGAGTATCGAATTATTGATTGATTTACTACAATATGATTATCGAACCTTTTCAGTTACATAGAAAATAACCGCGACGAATTGCATCTTGGGTGGCTTATATCCTACGTCTTCCCCTCTCCTCTGTTTCCCATGTATTGTAAGTCCTCGATCTCTACGATCGATCTTACATCTCACACCATATGTATATACTATCGAAGATTATGTATGCCTAAGTTCGCGAACGAGAATTAAGACAGAACATTTATAACGGTGCGCATAATAGAATAGCCGGAGCGGGGGGGGGGAGGTGGGGGGGGGGGGGGGGGGGGGTGTGGGGGGGGGGGGGGTAGAATATACAACAGTGATCTTTCGATTGTATATAATCCGAGTCTTTATCTTTGTGCGTTACACTGTTCAATGCGCTGTTTGCGTTTTTTTCTTCTTTATTTACGTACGTTACTATCTTACCTAAATCTAATACACATTTGCATTTACCCTTCGATCATTTTCCAATAATTTCCAATATTTAAGCGCCACTTATAAAGTTCATTGATATACCAATGCTCAGCAATTTTCTACATTCTACAAAAAAAAAAAGAGAAAAAAAAATTAGTTGTTATTGTGTATGAATGCCTACTATTATTAATCCACATAAAGTCTTGAATGGCGATAAACCGAATTTATATAATTGCCTTATTATTATATGATTTTATTTTTCATTTATATGTCACTAATAATGGATCGGACTTTTCCTAATTTCCTTTCATATCAACCGATAAAATCAAAATTTTACTTCTTCCTTGGTCATCGTTCATAACATATTCTTACTTTTAATATATTAATACTTGCATCAGTATGAACAACTATCACATTCGGTATAATTGATCGGAATTTACGTTATGGATAAGAAATGGATGTGCAAATATTCCGAGCTGATGGATCAAGATATTCCTATATGCTTTCCAAGCAAATAAACCGTCTCGCTCTTATTATTATTTTTATTCTTATCAATGAATTACGAGTTCTTACTATGCGATCACTATATATCATGTGCTCGCATGTACGTTCTCTCTGGATGTGACGGAGGGAGCCTTTCTCGGACAACTTATGAGCAATTTTTGACGTTGTTGCGAACACGAGTCGGATTATTGGCCGACAGATCGGTTAACTCTTTTACTTGTCATCCTTCTCCTTCTCCTTCTCCTTCTCCTTCTCATTCTCCTTCTCATTCTCATTCTCATTCTCCTTCTCATTCTCATTCTCCTTCTACTTCTCCTTCTCATTCTCATTTAAAACAAATATTATTGCGAGTACGTTGTCGCTGTTACGAGTGATGCCTTTGCATGACCGTATAAGAAATCCTACCATCTCGACATTTTAAATCTCATTTGAATTTTAATGTTATTGTTGTGGGAACCCAAGTGGTATACGTGCATTGTTTATGTATTTAATGATTGATTTCTAGGTAATGATCGTCATAACCGCTTATGCGTCGAAAGAATGGAAATATTAAACAAGCATAACTGTGGAGAGCAAAAAACTAAATGACAAATTTAGTCTCGTTGTAATTCTCTAAGATTACAGCGGTAAGTGTTTTTTTTTTTTTTTTTTGCTGGATCACTTTCATGAAATTGACGTTTGTACGGGAGTTCGAGTTAGTGATTGTTAATTGATCGTAATGGTATCGTAGCGAAGCAGCATCAGAAACTTTTGCGTTACCATAACATAAATCAAAAGTTTTGCAATTGCCTTGCCGAAATAGCCTCAATTGTTTATTGAATATCTCTTTCCATGCAAAACAATGCGATTAAATTGGTGGTTGTTTTTATTAACATGGTAATTCTTATGCATCGAATGGTATAAATGTACCGAAAAAAAAACAAGGAAACAAAAAAAAAAAAAAATATACCAAAACTGCTGCATCGTTTATAATAAGTTCATCAATTATTTCGAATCGTATAATTATCGAAACAAGTTTTTTTTTTTTTTTTCTTCTTATTAATCCGCGTCTCGACGTGATAAATGTATAACCAATAAAGCCCGCTTGACTATTCGAAGACGTAGTAAAAAAAAAAGCTGATACCTTCGTTAAAAGGTAAAAAGTAAATGAGGACCGATTGACCCGTGGGCACTTGACATTACTAATCGAGACAGACTGCGGACATTTGTAAAATATGCGAGAGATCAGTGGAGCAATCTCGGTGCGAGGTACAGGTGCAGTCGCCTACAGACTCCCCTTCCTTGTTGTTTCGCGATGAGTGGTGGTGTGGTGTGATTGGGCAAGGAAATCGTGGACCGGCGGAGGGCTGAGGCGGGTGTAAATAAGAAAGCAGGCGAGTCCCATGCGCAAGTTGAGTGCGGCGGGTCGTTTCGAAAGCGATCGAAATCTGCCTCCCGTCGAAAAAATCGGCTTATGAATTTTTCGATGAATCATTGCGCGAGCGAGCGACTGACAGATGAAAAATTGTTGGGCTTATTAGACGATTTCAGATCATTCGCCCCCGAATGGAATGCCTCGATCGTAATTTTCGATAGTGAAGTCCGTCACTCTTTTAATAGAGTACATATATAACAAAGTGCTTTAATTCTTAGAGGTTTGATGTTTTTTTTTTTATTATTAGTTGTTTTTTTGTTTTTTGTTTTTCTTTTCTTTCATTTTTTTTCTTTTTTTTTTTTTTTTTTTTTTTTTTTTTCTTGTTTGTTGTCTTTTTTATTAGTGTTAAGTCATTGCGAATGAAGAGAATTCACTGGCGATTCGCTAAGGATACGACGTGACAAACAAATTGGTACTAAATTGATAATTATAAATAGAATATGATTTTTTCATTACTGTCAGATAAGAGATTCGATCGAGTTAAACAATTTCTTAAAATTATTAAGATGGCTTCTCCTTTCTTTTGTTTATTGGTATTATTTTTTTTTTTTACCTTAAGCCTTTCGCTTCATTTTAAATTCTTAAAATGTGGCAATCGTGTTGATTAATTCGTGTATATTTTCGACATAGTGTTAAAAAGGGAGTAAACGACGCTCGAATGTTTTTTTCCGTGAGAGAGATACGCTTTTTCTCACGCACAGGGGCATGCAAATGAAATTTCGCAGAGAACGAGTCGGAAAGAGGCAGCAGATGGTCTTCCGGGGTCATGAGAAATTCACACAAACACGGGCGTTCGCACGCACGTACATGCACGCAGTTGTCCGAATGCGAGTCAGTGGGTTTTTCAATATTTCCCTCTTCCTTTTCCGGAGCGAACTGACCGGTCTCTCCAACGTTTGATAGATCGTGGGTGTACGATGGTATATATGTATCATAAAGACTAAGGGGAGAAAGCCAATGGAAAACATTCTCTGAGAGATTAGTGGAAAGTCAAAATTGGGAGGAGTGGGAATGAATATGAAAGACGTTGACGTGAGATATAAGAGATGAAAACCTTTCGTATTTTCTAAAGCCGGCCGACTTTGGAAATTATTATTGTTGATTTTCGCGTAATATAGATTTTTCATGTGGATTAGAATATATTTAATAAAATAATTATGTCATTATTTATAAACGAATTAAGTATCTACGATTCCTCGATGACACTGAAAATAATACGAACAAGTGTTTCGTTAGAATTTTACCAAAACGTGGGAATAGTATTTCTTCTGCCATTGGTGCCTTATCATCACTTCTCTTCATTTTCTTTCGCAAGCTTGATCAAGAATAACGAGAGAAATCCTTATTACGCTGTAATTGTTTCCTCGTTAACATGTGTAGGAGCCTGGCGCTGGAATCCGCATCGTTGCAATTGCACAAGCGCAGCTTTCACCCCCGCGTATTTCCACGTAACTTTATAACCATCAAACACCCCCATACGAAGCATTGCATTTTCTTGGCATTTGCTTCCTTACTAATGTTACCGTTGTTTTCCACCATAACCCTGGCGCGTACACACACATAAAGCTCCCTGTCGGCCAATCGCAAAACTTTTTAGCGAAAGTGCATCGCCGGGAATGAATCAGGCGCGATTCGAGTAAAAAATTAATTGTTCAGGCTCATCCAATAGAATTTGAATTTTTAACGAATTGATATCATATTTTTTTCTTTATTTTTATTTATTTTTTTTTTATTTATTTTTATTTTTATTTATTTTTTTTTTTTTTTTTTTTTTTTTTTTTTTTTTTTTTTTAATCCAAAGGCATAAACATTTTTCTAATCATCCTTTTCTCACCTGGCTGAACATTAGTGTACGCACTTAATTTAAAATGAATCGAGATCAGCACGCTGTCGCGCCGTATTCGAAAAAAGCCATCGAGATCTCCTCGCCCCAAGATTCCACCATCCAGCAAATATTTTCCGTGTCGCTCTCCTCACGCCGGCCACCTTCTTACAAAAAACATAAAGAGATGAAAAAACCAACGCCACTAACGCCAGAAAGATAGACAAGGCGTCCCCCCGCCAGCATCCCAATAAGGATTAGTCCGGCGTACGCCCCCGAGAAGCGGATCCTTTTCGTCCTTACGCAGAAAAGCCAGCGGGAAGCGGTGGCAGCTTCTCTCGCGAGTCATTGTGCCAGTCGCAGACGATACGGAGCATCGATATATACCCGTCGGACAATGGGAACCGAGGGCACAATGGCCCGTAGTCCTCCTCGACCCCTCCCCCTCGCCCGACCGCCCACCCCCCATCGCCAACCACCTCGCTCGCTCAAACACACGCGCGCGCACACACGCACACACACACACACACACACGCACACGCTCTCTCTCTCTCTCCTCTCTCTCTCTCTTTCTCTCTCTCTCGCCATCCCTCCCGTGTCCGTGTCTCGCTCTTCTTTTTGCACTCGTCGCAGCTGGTATGCAAGAGCGAAGTCAAAAGACGCACGGGGAACGCTCCCAGAGTGCTTAACGAGATTCTTATGAAGTTCTCGGAGCGCGCATTCCGCTTTTCGTTTCTTTTTCTTTCGGCGGCTCTGGAGTAGGTTTTATTCTTATCGAGATCATTAAAAGCGATAATTTAGCGGTTGTTTTTTTTGTTTTGTTTTGTTTTTCGTTGTTGTTTTTTTGTTTTCGCTAACCTTTCTCTGATGGGCTCGGCGAGGAGAGACATAGAGAATGACGATGGGCTGCCGATTGAGAGGCAAAGCGTTAGCGATTTTTCTCTCTTTTGATGCTTTATCTACAAATGTATTATCTTTGCTCGCTTTTAATTTTGCATTGTGCGATGATCGAACTACGATGGACGACGATAGATACGAGCGTGTGGCGCTGATGAATTTGTAGCGAAGCCGTGGAGCTTATGAATGCCAATCACAATGATACATTTCTAAAGTTTTGAGTTTTGATTGCGGCTTTGAGTGCAATTCATCAAATTTATGTACCTCACGCACACGTTAAATTGTAGAAATTTTGTAAGCCATTGTTTTTAAAAGAATGGTGCGTAATAATAAATTATAATTATCCTGCTATGCTTAATGGGGACTCGTAGCGGTGCAGCACCGTATTAATTACGGAAGGTAATCGTTTAAATTCAACGCTTTCAAAGGAATATTGATAATGTCAAGTGTGTAATATGATTTGATCGGCGAAATTTTTCACGAATTCGTATCACGATGTTCCTTCAAAACCTCTGAAAATAGCAGTTGCGGCTCTGACCACAGTTATTTTGAAGAGTTTTGAATCTCTTATAAAGCGATCCTCTGCATTTATAAGACAGTTAAGATAAAGCCGAGGATATTTTGACCTCGAGGCCGCGTCTAACCCTAAATCTTAATAACAAAGCCTGTTATTACTCATCGTAGACACACACGACTCTAATTTTCCGCCAACTTTCGTACACTAATAATAAGGACCCATTAGTCCGGTTGGTGTTTTTTTCTTCTGTTTATGCTTTGTTTTGTTTTACTTTTTTTTTTTGTCTTTGTTTTGCATACACTTTCGAGTGAAACACGAATTCAATTTCAATCGTTGTGCTAGCACTTCAACATCTTAAGAATGTGGATACATAGAGGTGCGTGTAACAATCGCCTGAAACGGCTCAGAACGCTCCTATACGTACAGCCGTGTATATGTACAAGTTGCAAATTACAATCTCGTTAAGGACAATTTATATCTTTCTCCAACTTATGTGTATGACCTGCAATTTGCAATTATATGTTCGTACACATGCCGAAAGTTTATCGCTGCGACGAAAGTCGTTTGTTGTTGGATGAACAGGCCATCTATATATATTTATATATATATATATATATATGCATACGTGCGCGCGCGCGCGCGTGTGTGTGGTTGACTATGGGTTCATGTGTGGTCGTGTGCGGTCGTGTGCTTCATGTAGATACGTACGTGCATATTTATATCTATAATATGTACAAATATATATGAAGACAATTGTGATTAGGTGTGCGAGCGCGATGCTCTGGATAAATCAAAATTAAGAGGAGGGCTCGAGCTATTATGCTTCGCAGACGTTAATTTATGTACTCTTTAAGAATTGTAAACCATTGAAGAGAGATTGTATGTAATGTGGCTTTATTTTAATATATTCATTATCCGCTGGCTAGCATTTATCAATATTTATAACACTTTTATTTATACGGCTTGTATAATAATCCATTACACGCGACTCATCTTGCATATTGCCATCTTAATTATGATGAGTATTTATGAAAATGAGTTAATGTCGTAGTTCTTAGTATTTCTTCCTCTGACTTTGAATAATATCGCGATATCGAGGTTAGAGTTGAAATTATAAAATACACTCTTTAAAAAATAACTGTCTCCTTACATGAAAGATTATACAAGTCAGGTAAAATAAATCAGCGTAGTTTCGTTTTACCCGGGCTTCGACAATTCTTATTAAATGCATAACCATTAAAGTTCTTTGAATTTTTCCACGTAATAGCATTATAATAACAAACAAAATATCATCATGTCATGTGGCCGATTTAAAAAGAATGCCTTTTAGAAGATACCCGAAAATGGGACCAAAAAGAGTATTCAATTTTCTTGGTAATTTTTATTCTCGTCCCCTTAATTTACACTCGTGCCGATCTCGTACAGTCGTCAGTTAAGTATAGGTTGATTGCCCTTCTCGTGCGAAAATTAAGATCCGTCTCGTACAGAATTTCGACGCGTCTTTCGCGCGGGATAGAGTTGATAATGAGTACCCAAGAATCGATGAGTTGGAGTTGAGACGATGAGCGTTGGGAAAAGGGAATTATCAAAAGTAAGAGAATATTGGCTGACTGAGTATTAGAGTCTCATAATCATAAGAGAAAGTTTGCTTAACGTTTCATTGTTGTATGTTTAGATTACGATATTTTTCAAATCAAATGCTAGTAAATGGCGTGCTAGTTTTTAGTGTACACGCACGATTATAAACACAGAATAATTAAAACAAAAACAAAAAGAAAAACAAAAAAATAAATAAATAAATAAATAAAGTAGAAAAATGATTTATATTCTCTCGACATTAGAGAGCATTTGAATCGTGTAAACGTCCATTATTTTAAGCAGTGAAAGCCCGTGTAAATTATACGTAATTTCAAATGATATAAGTGAATAATAATTATTTTAACAGTTATGAAAATAAAATTTTATTTAAAAATATTTATAAAAATGCTAATAGTATTATAGATTTTTTCCATAAAAATGAAAGATTCATAACTAATAATAGATGTAGTTATGTTGTACAACTTTTTTAATCTTTGGTAAAGCGCACGCTCCATAATATAGAAATCATTAAATTTAATATTCTAATTGTTAAAAAAATATATTTTATATATTCATTTTTTAAGTAATTATGGATTTAAAATTTAAATGTGAGTAATTAAATGTAATATACGTAGCATTTCATATTTAAGCTATTTAATGTGCGTTTAAAAATAGTAGACAGGTTACTTCCTTACATATTTAGTAAATACGTAAAAATTTGTGCGCATTTCGTGTTCGTCTTTCGAAAGATCAATCGAAAAGTCTAAAGAATTTTTTTTATTTTACTTTCACAAGAAAAACATAAAAATACAAAGGGATTTGTAACAAAAAGGAAGAAAAAAATAACATAAAGAGTGAGCGAAATGACCATTATAAGGATGTAAAATGAGAGATAGATAGATAGGATATTATATGCATAGAAAGAAAGAACTTAGAGAGAGGTGTAAACTGATAAATAAAGAATGAGAAAGGAAAAAAGAAGAACATTTATCTACATAGGTATACACATCTGTAGGTGGAATCTTTGAAGTAACGAAGTGTCGAGAAAACGAAGGTAGAGAGAGAGAGAGAGAGAGAGAGAGAGAGAAGGTAGAGGAGGGAGATGGAGGAGTAGGACTTTTGCCGGTCGGCATAAGGGGAATATAAGACGGACGAAGAGAAAAGCAATTGTAGAGCGAGTTGTGCCGGGGGTGGATTAAGAAGGAGAGAACAAAGCGCATTCCACGTAGTTATTTGTTCCTTGTCCAGACTACCGTTTCTCTCCTTCTCCTCCTCCTCCTTCCTCCCCCTCCCCACACACACGCGCGCGCGCTCTTTTGCTCTATTCGTGCTTATGCGCGTGTGCATTTGTACTTGCTAGATCGTTATTATTTCCATGCGTAATTGAATTATTATTCTCGCGTGTCTCCTCTTCGAAAAACAAAACGACCATTATAAAACATTGCGAATTGCTACACTATTGTACCGTACTCTTGACCTATAATTGCCAAGATGTGAGAACTTAAGGAATAATTTTTCGTTTTAATTGCAACGTAAGATTTTTACACTTTAGATGCTCAATTATCGGCTAATATTAAGTAGTTCGTATTTAATTGAAATGTATAAATTATTGAGTAAATGTAAAACTAGAAAATGCAATTGGTCGAAAGGATTATGAAAATCGAAAAGAAATATGTAATTTATTGATTTTGCAAAGAGCCTGTGTTTATATGAAAAATGATTAGACTCGATTGTCCGCCAGCATAGGAGGAATCTTGCTTCGTTTTAAGAAAAAATGTTCATACATATTGTTCCCACAGTCGTTAGTACGCCTCTATACATAATCAATTACAATAAAAATAATGAATTATTCAAAAGCAATGAACACTGTACGATGCTCAATATTTATTACATCTAATGATACTTTATAAATTTACAAAAGTTTAATGGGGCCATACTTCTTAAAACGTCCAAATATAGCCGTTCGACTTGTCGATATTAAATAAATGATTATGGAAAATCATAGCCGTCATGGATCGGAACAATTTCCTTTCACACGAATCTTTTCCTAACTAATCGCACAATACATTTTCCAGCGATAATTATATTTTAGAGCCACGAGCAAAAAGGAAAGTTGGAGCTATCGATATCGAAGAAGGTCCCTATACCGAAGCTTAACAACACACGCGAGAAGCGGACACACATTCAGCCGTTTAACATAAAAATTTTTACGCCTCGGACGAAATAGGTGTAGCGTCGGTGCCCCACTAAATAAGCCGCGTAGAGGAAGCCGCTGTAAAGAACCGCAAAGCAAGGGAGAAGAGAGGGCGAATGACTCGAAAGCAATAAACCATAAAGCTATTAATGTATATGACGCGCGCCCGCCCGTGCTTGTATACGTGTATTATATATAAATATAATACAAATGTATGTGAGCGCAGCCGATTTCAAAGCCCCACTTTAGCTCTCCCATCGCTAAGCACCGCCGCGTTTCGCCTTTATACCGACGCGGATTTTTTAATCGATGCGACGCCGTATAACGCGTCTGCCTTTTCTCTCACTCACTCTCACTCTCTCTCTCTCTCTCTCTCTCTCTCTCTCTCTCTCTCTCCCCTTCTCTCTCTCACTTCGTTTCTCTCTTTGACCGAGGGGGCTACGCGTGTAACTCGCACTGGACTCGAAAGACGTAAGCCATTCGCGGAAGAGTTGGCCGTTAAGTTCGCGGACGATAATCGTGGCAATGAAAATTCACGAGCCAAGTGTATGGAGTACCTACCATAAACACCACCTTCGCCACAGAGACTGCTGGGACTTGTATTTTTTCTTCGTTTTTTTTTCGCATAAGCTTATGGAAAGTTAAAAATCAGACGCGAGGACGCTCCTTCCATCCCCCCCCCCAACCCCCTCCCACCTCCCACCCTTTGTAATAAGTACAGGGAAACATTCATTTAAATGTGTTTTTCAATGGCATATTACGGTCGACTTTCACGCATAAAGTTAAACAGTTCTGCATTCATATTCTACCAATTGTAAATATAGGTTATTCGACTATTAGCGTGTCCAGCTAAAAGAAGGTATTCGAAAATGTATTTATCGAAATTTATATTTTTGACGGTATGGGAATGATACCTCGTGCCATTAAAATGACGAAAACACCAAATATTAACGTGCTATTAGACGGTTTGTATTTTATTATTTTTTATTTTTTATTATTATTTTTTCTTTTTAACTTCATCTAACATGTATTTGTTAATTGTACTTTTCTCGCCTCAAAAATTGTCGAAAGAACTTTATTATCCACGATTTGGAAACATTCTAAATGGATTTCCTCGTAAATGTATATACTTTTTAAATAAATTGTCGAAAGGCAATGTAAAAAGACGAATCTCGCATTGTAATAAATTTGCAAAATTATCTTAAATATATTGCATTGAAGAATAGCATTGATAATGGAGAAATATTTTCGACGGAAGTTTACTTACATCGCTTTATGCCCCGCGCGTACACACTACATTTCACGAGTTAATTTTATGAAAAATAGAGTAGCATAAAAGTAGAAGTGATAGGCCAAGACAAATAGAAGCGAATATACGCGAGGTTTGGAACGCCTTTATGGCTTTATTATGCAATTTATTACCATTGAACTCCCGCCTCTTATACTTTCTACCGCATACGTAAGCCAAGAAGACGAGAAGATAAATGCGCGTGGATTCGCGTTCTCCATATTTTTATTAGGAAATCACTGTCACAGTGTTTTAAACCGTGTCCGCGATCACTCTCCTTTAACCTTCTCCGTCCATTGTTCCTCACAAGATATCTTTTTATCTCCTGTTCCTCCCGAGGAGCCCTTCCTATATTATTGTTTCTCCACTCGGAACTCCAACTCCTCTCTTGTTCCTCTTTCTTCCTCGTGCTCTCCCTCCTTCGTATATCGTTTTTTATTTTTTGAATTTTTTTTTGCTGATTTACACGATACCCGATGGTTATTTCGCGCCTTTACGACGCGAAGCCTCTCATTTGGCATGGCAAATGCCGGGGGGGGGAGGTTCTTTTTTTTTCTTTTGAGTGAGGCTGCGCAGAAAAAAAAGAAAGAAAAATGTAACTTTGGGCTCCTATTAACATCCAAGGCTCTATTGGGGCGGTGCGAGGGAGGAGGCATCAGGCGAAAATTCCGTACGCGAGGATTATTATGATTTGCGTAAGATATAAGGTATTCTGTGGTTATGAAGTTTTTTATACTTCAAAAATATACCAATTCGCGTGATAGTATGTCACGTGACACCTGGAAATATGAGGCCTATAATTTATTATTATTCTAATGTATTGTAAAAATTTCAAGATCTCTTAATACAACTTGAAATGCACACTATACAATATTATTGTAGGCTAGGAATTTTATAAATAAAAACCGACAGACTTTTAGGGTGAAAATAATCTCGACTTTACTGGCATTACGTATAGCCATTCATAATTCATATTTTACAAATTTGTTTCGAAAATTTTGAAAAATTAATTTTCTCTATTTCTCGTATCCTTTCGCGGGCCTCTTACGTTTTTTCCATCAAATTAACAGCCACTCATAACAAACCAACTGATAGAGAATAACAATAGGAATATTTAATTTATGCATTACCATACAATAAACAGTTGGCGATACGCACCAATTTCGAATTTCTACAAAATCATTTTTTTTTTCCATAAATCTTCCATATGGCACATCTGCGTCCCGTCTCCTAGTTTTTTTAATACCATGCAATTAGCTTTGCAGAAGCATAAATTTCCACGTGCGCTCTTATTGCACACGACTGCGATATCTATCCTACATACAAAAGTTCATCCTTTCTCTCTCGAATCTTTATTATTGCCTTTCTTTTTTTTTTTCTTTTTCTTTTTTTGATTTTCGACGAAGAAGCCGATGGTTACTTTGCACGTTACGACTCTTGTCTTTTATATTTTTTTACTGGCTCTGAAATTTTGCCCCGAGTCCGAACGAACCGCAAGGGTGGGGCGGTAGGAAGATATATATATATATATATATATATAGAGAGAGAGAGAGAGAGAGAGAGAGGAACCAAAGGGTATCGATGTTTACGAGCCTAAATAAATGGCGCGACGACGCACTGGTGTGTAGGTACTGTTATTTTGTATTACTTTGAGACAGCCCTAATGGAACCTAAAGTGCCGCATAAAAATCTAGCAGCGGTATGGCGAAGTTACATCAGAAAACTTGAAAAGAAATTGCCAAAAGACTTAGTGTTCGTCCTATGCAGGTCTAATTTTATAATGTATCGGTAACGTTTCTCTCTCTCTCTCTCTCTCTCTCTCTCTCTCTCTCTCGCTCTCTCTCTCTCTCTCTCTTCGTTGCCTTTTATTCGCTTTACGAGTTAGGTGGTGGTTGGACGTCAATAAAAAATATTACATAAATCATTACTTTTTTTATATATTTTAAAATTTGTTTTTTATTCTTTTCTGGCTGTCATATAAGCTTTATGAAAGTGTTGAGAATGGTTTTACTTGAAATAAAGAATGTGCCCTGTCGTCGAAACGAATTTTAAGAGATAATTAAAATTATTTACTCCCTATGAATGACATATGTCTTTGGATATTATTCAGCCCCTTTATCGTTAATGTAAAACATATTTCGGAAAAATGATTTGCCAATAATATATTTGCTAAATTAAGAATCGTCGAAATAATGTTTATATTCTCGAATAACCATTATTTTATCATAAATTATAGAAGTTTTATATTCTGACATTAATAACACTATTAATTTAAAAACAAAACACAAAAAATTTTTCATAATTTTCCGAATCCAAAGTGCCCAATATATAAAAGCATTTCATTTCATTTTCAAGAAGGTACCACATCTTAGAAGAAAATGTCCTTTCACCAGTTGAAAATTAAAGATTAAGAACTAGAGTCCGACCGATCATATCTCTTCACGCTCGTAAACATTTATTATAATAAATTTTGCGCAAATCTTGAAGCAAAAACGTAAACTAATATGCCGAGCTCTGCATCCGAGCCATTTGCATGAAATGTCCCAGGATGAAATGAAGTGCATAAAGGCGTCTCAAAATCAATCAGCCGTAACGCTGAGACAAGAATTTATTTTCTTTGTTTCACGACTTTCGCAACTACTCGCAAACGCTCGCGAGCCTACATTGATGGAACGATTGGGCATCACGAAATTTTCAGACCGCTGACGACGTCCGAAGAATATACGGTTCTCGTTAAAAGCGTGGCAGCATCTCCTTCGTTAGCTCTCTCGAAAAGCCGAACGCCGTCCCGCGAAACGTGTGATTATACCCGGTAACCCTGACTATGTTTCTCCAGCAAACTGCGGCGATTTCGCACATAATATTTTCAGTCGAGGCAATTCCGCCCTTTCGCCGAAATTTACAGCTCCGGGGCTCAGGCATACACGGCGTATTACGTGTGCGCGGACGCACGCGCGCGTAACATAATGCGCGAAAAATACCCACTAACCGTAAAATTATGGAGCCTGAAATTTCTGACGCTGTCTCTCTCACTCTCTCACTCTCTCTCTCTCTCTCTCTCTCTCACTCTCTCTATCTCTATCTCTCCATCGAGGTACCGAATCGGTTTTCCAACGAGGCATACTTTGTCTTTATTCGCACGGCAGCCGCGAAAACCGAGAGTTTCGTTCCTCGATGAATGTGTAGTAGCTAGCGAGAATCGAGCGTCAATTGTCCGATGTTAATGGCCGGACTTGAGGGGAATCTTATTCACGTTACCGGTGAATTTTCAGTTACTAAAACGACGTCACTCGAGAACTTGGAGCGCAGATGGACAAGACTGGGTTGAGTCTGCCTCCATTCCGCTCCATGGACTGATCGAATCGATCGCCTCGATCGTTAATGCTTAAAACGCTCCACATAAATGTAATGGACCTTACGTAATGAAATATCGGCATTACTTAATCGCGTCACTTTCATTAGGCGTATCGATAAGCCAGTGTATACAATTTTAATTAACAACGTTTGCGGGACTATTATTTTGCTCGGCGCTCGAATCGCGCGGATCGGCTCTCGTTTCGCTCCGCTGCGCGCGCGCCACGTAGCCGTTTAAGAACGCAAAAAGAAGGCAATCCTTCAAACATCATCGACAGGCGGCGCTCTTAACGACGTAGTCTCGACAGGTACTTTAATTAGGAATAGCTATCCCGCGTTCTTTTTTTTCTTTCGCCCCCCCCCTCGCCCAAATCCCCCATCCCTCATTGCCATCGTCATCGCCATCGTCATCGCCATCGTCATCGCCATCGTCATCGCAAGCCCCTTCGGCGCACGACTCGCTCGAAGTCGGGCACGAAATGCGCCCGTCCTTTCCACTCCGGCTTTTTCCACTTGTCCCGGCAGCTACTCCCCTTCTGCCGCCGAGACCCTCTTAAAAGGGGAGTGCGCGCGGATAGCGAGTGCGGTGCCTTTGCTGCTTCCGACGGCACAGAGGCGCAATTATCTTTTGCGCTGGGATTAGCGCGTGCAGGAATCCCGAACAATCGCTGCCGCCGCAGGACCTCGGATAGACGCGGAGCTATTGAACGCGGGTGAAAAAGCGGTAAAGCTCGCCGATCTCCACTCCCCCCATTCTTGACTCCCAATCTCGTCATCACGTCGCTGTCCGTCGTCGAGCATCCGCGGTGAGCCGATTCATCCTTATATCGAGGGGGCGCCGCTTGTGCCGCGGTGTGGAAGATGGACGTAAGTGACGGCTAGTGGGAAGCGGGGCCACTCATGGGAACGGCAAGGATCTTGGCCGGTAAATTAGGGCGATGTTAATAGCGGACGAGCGAATGAGTTGGCGCTTGGCAGGGCGGCGTTGAGAAACGAATCGGGGATGAAAATTCACGAGGCGCGTAGAGAAGACACTCGTGTCGCTCCGGGCGACAAGTCCCTTAATGATTCTCGCGACTACCCGCACACACGGCGGACCGAGAGATCTCGTTCTCGTTAGTAGTGGGGTTCTCGGGCCCGAGCATTGCCGCAACTTTACGAGTATCGCTGAGGAAGAGGATTCCATTACCATAGGGTCTCGGTTTCGCCGTGTTTCGCCATGATGTAGATCACGAGGGGAGCCTTTAATAACTTTGATTTCGCGACGTGCATTGGTCGGAATAACGAGCGCGATGTTCTCCAAGTCGTTGCGCGATGTTGCCTTTCGGTCGTTTTTGTGTAGTTATGTTTCTGAATTTTGCATTATATCAATGTTAAACGCTATTATAATTAAGTTGGGAGGAAAAGGTGGGCTGAGAGGTAAATGCGAGAGTCTGAAGAAATAGGCAAAGTATTTGCGCGAATTATTTCGAGGCAGTTCTAATGTATCTGATTTATTGAAAGGTGCATGGATTTAAATACTTGTTAAACGTTTCGCAAGTGGCAGCGAGGGGACGGGTATAACTTTTTCATCCTGTATCATCGATAAATCAACGAGGCTCGGATTGGCAGATTATCGATAGAAATGGCCAGTTCCGCTCGAAAGCACGAAAAGTTATGATACAGAAGGCGATTGTCGGGGAAAAGTCTCGCACTCGGCCATCGAGAGCCAAAATATTAATTAATGATCATTGACCGTTGGATCGGAACCTTAGATCGTGTATTATTCGATATTGTTATAATCGCTTGACGTAGACGGGGAAAAATTCCCTAAAAGTCCCGGTAAACGCGTGTACGCGTATACGCGCCCGTCTTGTTGCACAACACAACACGGAGCGCGTGTCTGGGACGTGCGATGCTCTTATGGAAGTGGTTCGCCCACCTTGTTCCTGGAGTATTATATACCTGTGCAGACGTACGTATAGCGCATTTTTCAGGCCTAGAAAGACCTATCTATAGAGATACATCGGGCAAGAGAGCGTGTGGGTGGATCGGAGTTTCCATTACTTTATCTCGCTTTATCGTGTCCTTTCTCGGCTCGGCCTTTCCTCGTTTTTCCGGTCTTTATAACATTTTGCTCCGAGTTTAACCATTCCGTCTAGCTCTCCATTTTTTCAGCGCCTTGATTTTTATGCCACTATTTGATAAAGATTTCGCAGATTCAATTTGCTTTTTCATCGAATCCAATGATATTCTGAAGAAAAAAAAAATGCATATATATATATATATATATATATATATATATATATATATAGTCTTCCTAAATAATTAATTTTGAGTAAAAATTTACCGTCCTCTGCTTAGATAGAGGTCAAGTATTATTAGCAGGCAACTGCCGACAAACAACGAAGTAAAATATTTACATGCTGAATTATTTTTTAAAACTTATTATTTATCATAGGTTACGATGCGTATGCTTTTCCGAGCACGTTCGTCGTAAATCTGCGCGTAATCATCGTGGTGATATTTCTTCCGTCATTCCCACTTTCTCGCTGCCGAAGAAAAAAAAAGGTTTTATTGCTCATAAACACCGGTATCTTAAATTATATGCAGCTGCCGTATAACGCATACCTGTTGTTGAAGAATATTTATTAACGCAAAGAAAGTTCTGTAAATATAAAAATTTATTGCACTTTAGACGTACAATGTTCTTCGAGAAAGCATTGCAAAACGTAAATAATAATATCGATCATTCGTGTCGCTTTATCAGCGCTTCTCCCTCGACAATTTTTAGGCGCTTTCGCGTGACACCGATGGAGTTTGGAAGTCCGTCATTGCGTCCTTACGAGACTTTGGTTGAGCAAGCGCTGCGACCAGTTCCAAGTCTTTCCTAATTAGGATCGCCAACGAGAATAGGGAAATGAACGAGAGGTTAAACGAGAGGCTTCGCTACCGCGCCGAGATTTGGTATTTTATATTATGGGCGATGGCATCGATTAGGCTCTCGGCACTGTATTCGTTAATGCGGAAAATGTCGATCGACGAGAAATACTTTATTCCTAACAGCTCTAACACATATACTATGAAAGTTGACTATAAAAGTTGTTTTAATAATGCGCGTTTCGGTGAGGATAATTATTGGGATGGACATTAATTGCCACTTAATTGTCGAGTGATGCCAGCACTGTCTTGAATTTCCGTTTCAACTCGGCGACACAAACATTTAATTTAGCCTTTTCACGTAAACGTACAATGACATTTATAACCGAATAGAATTTTAAGTCGAGCTCATAAAGACAAACAACCGGGTCTTAGACTTCAGGGCCAAAGGCTTTTCACATTTCTTCATCTCCCTACGAGTTCCCTCCGAGCAGCGCCTGTAAAAACCCTATCATTATGCGACGTTGCTCGATAAATTAGAAAAATTCGACATTATGATAATATGTTGTATGTTATGATAGTATGGTGCATAATCGCCTCCCCCCTTCGTTTTTCTGCCTTACAGTCTGCATCGGAACAAATGGTCGGCTATCCGTGCCGTCGAACAAGCAGCATCATTACCGGAACCTTCGAGACCGGTACACCAACTGTACGTATGTCGACGGCAACCTCGAGATTACATGGCTGCAGAACGACAAATTCGATCTCAGCTTCCTGCAGTACATACGTGAGGTTACCGGCTACGTCCTCATCAGCCATGTCGACGTGCCGAAGATCGTTTTACCGAGGCTGCAGATCATACGTGGTCGAACCTTGTTTAAGCTCAACATACACGACGACGAGTTTGCACTCTTCGCCACAATGTGCCAGATGTACAATCTGGAGATGCCGGCACTTAGAGGTAATTGACAATTCTCGCATATATATATATATATATATATATATATATATACATATATATATATTCAATTCTATCTTCTTCCTATTTTTCCTTATCCTAATGTTTAACCGGTAGATTATGGGCCCATCGTTGCTCCTTTACCAACAACCTCCTATTCTCCTCATCCTCTTCATTGCCAATCTCAATAAATAGTTAATTCATACTTTATAATTGAAAATTTATACTAGGATTACGTATCGCGTCGCAAGGAAGTATATATTATATGTGTGCATAAACATTGTAAAGTCGAAAGTGAAATTTCTTATATTATCGTTCTTACAGTTCTCGTATTATTTCATAGGCACTTTATGAAAATAACGATTTTCACATTGGAAATCGTGGATTTTTCGCGTCGGGCTCGTATGCAATTTTCAATTAAAATGATAAAAATTATTATTATTATACATCGAACTTCGATATGTCATTAACATGATTTATTATTATTGACACGAACCTCGTTATTTGCGCGTTGCCGTATTAATGATTCTTGCCGAACCGCGGAACTGTAAAAGCAGCGCGACCTATCGATAATGAAATATTTCAATTAGCCATTTGACAATAACGCGTGGCGCTCTTTTGCCCGCGCTAGTTTCCACCTTTTTTTTTTTTTTGCAACGCCATGTATGATAATATCACGTAAAGACGTTTTTAAACAACCATTTCTCATTGTAACAGATATCCTCAACGGCAGCGTCGGCATGTACAACAATTACAACCTGTGCCACATTAAGACGATAAATTGGGAGGAAATAATAACGGGACCGAATCGCCGCTACAGCTACGTTTATAATTTCACGTCGCCAGAGCGCATCTGCCCCGAGTGTGACAAAAGCTGTGAGCAGGGATGCTGGGGCGACGGGCCCGAGAACTGCCAGCGTTTCTCCAAGACCAACTGCTCGCCCCAGTGCTGGCAGGGCAGGTGCTTCGGGCCCAATCCACGCGAGTGCTGTCACCTGTTTTGCGCCGGTGGCTGCACCGGACCCAAGCAAAGCGACTGCCTCGCTTGCAAGAATTTCTACGACGATGGAGTCTGCACTCAGGAGTGCCCACCTATGCAAAAGTGAGTCTGCTTCGAGTGTGCTTCGCTCGATTATTATTCTTCAACTTCGTTAGCTCCTAGGAGGTCTGGCTTTTCTCTTCCTCGACACGACACAATATTTATTCGTTTTTTTTTTTTTTTTTGTTTGTTTGTTTTGTTTGTAAACTTTTAGCCAATCAGTCGAATATATTTTGTAATCACTCGATATTATTATGCTCAGGTACAATCCAACGACGTACTCTTGGGAGGCGAATCCGGATGGAAAGTACGCGTACGGAGCAACGTGCGTAAGAAAGTGTCCCGAGCATCTTTTAAAGGACAGCGGGGCGTGCGTACGCTCTTGTCCGCCGAAAAAGAAGGCCCAAAATGGCGAATGCGTGCCCTGCGAAGGACCCTGCCCAAAGACTTGCCAGGGCGTAACCGAGGTTCACTCGGGTAATATCGATAGTTTCAAAGACTGCACGATTATCGAAGGCTCGATAAGTATCCTCGATCAGAGCTTCAAAGGATATCAGCATATTTACTCGAACTTCTCCTTCGGCTCGCGCTACGACGCCATGCACCCCGACAAGCTCGAAGTTTTCAGTACTCTCAAGGAGATCACGGGCTTTCTCAACATACAGGGTGACCACCATGACTTTAAGAATCTGTCGTACTTCAGGAATCTGGAGGTCATAGGTGGCAGAACGCTTACGGAATATTTCGCCAGCTTGTACATTGTAAAGACGTCGCTGGTCTCTCTCGGATTAAACTCCTTGAGGAAAATTAATTCTGGCTCAGTGGCTATTTTGGAGAATAAGAATCTTTGCTATGCGGGTACGATTAATTGGGACAAAATAAGAAAATCACCAGAGCACGAGAGCTTACTTTCGAACAATAAGAATGAAACCGATTGCAGTGAGTATTTCAATATTAAATTCTTTTTTAATTCACCTACGTCTTACTTAACGAGTAATTTCAAGAAGTAATCGTTCCAATACGCTTAAATTCTTGGCGATTTATAAATCCTTTTCTTTTTTTCGTCTTAAATTAACCCGACTCAAGTGCTACGTAACATTTTGACAAAATCGACAAACATTTTAATACTTTATTTACATAGTCGTGCAGCTTATAGACGGCTTATTTATTTTGTTTGTTTTGTAGTTAAAGAGGATTTAGTGTGCGACGAGCAGTGTTCGAAGGAAGGCTGTTGGGGTCCGGGCCCGGATCAGTGTCTCTCTTGCAAAAACTTCATTCTCGAAAACGTGTGCATAAAGGATTGCAATTCACCTGGGTAAGAATATAAAATCATTATTCTTGTTTAATAATAACAATAATAATCATAATACCAACAATAACAACCACATTAACAACAACAAAAACAGTAATAATAATAATAATAATAATAATAATAATAATAATAATAATAATAATAATAATAATAATAATAATAATAATAATGATAATAATAATAGCAACAACAACAACAACAACAACAACAACAATAATAATAATACTCTATAATGAATAAATGGCAGATGCCATTTATTTAATTAGCCTAAATAAGCGTCAAATAGAGAGAGGAGGAAAGTAATTTATCTCTTTATCTCAGTATATACCAAGCGGACGATCAGAACTGCAAACCATGTCACGAGGAGTGCAACGGCACCTGTACCGGACCTAATCCCGAGCACTGCACCGCCTGTAAAAACGTCCGAGACGGTCCTTACTGTGTCCCGGAATGCCCCTCGTCCAAGTACAATGACAATGGCCAATGCCGGCATTGCCATGAAAATTGCGTGGGTGGTTGCGAAGGGCCGGAGAATAACATCGGGCCAAACGGTTGTCACAGCTGCGAGAAGGCGATCATGAACGGCAGGCACGTGCCCGAAGGCTGCTTGCAGAAGAAGGAACCTTGCCCAGATGGTAAGTTGTTTTTGTCCATTCTCATGGTCATCGTAATTCAAACCATACGTATTGCTCACTCGTTTCTTACGAATAAAGCGTCAGTGTAGCTTAAGAGCAGTGGTATCTTAGTGGTAATCGAGGCGAGACAGGCGACAATCGCTGTAATATAAATAATCTCTTCGTTCGCAGGTCATTATTACGAGTGGGTAAGTCCTCAGGAGCAAGGAGCCTTGAAACCTCTGGCCGGCAAAGCCATTTGTCGCAAGTGTCATACGCACTGCAAAAAGTGCACGGGCTTCGGCACCCACGAGCAGGTCTGCCAGCAGTGCGTGAAATTTAAACGCGGCGAGCACTGCGAGGAGGAGTGCCCTGCCGATCACTTTGTCGAGCCCGATACTCAAGTCTGTATACCCTGCTATCCGGAGTGTCGCGGGTGCTACGGCGCCGGACCCAACCAATGCTACAAATGCAGGAATCTCAAGATCTACGTGGTGAGTCTTGCTCCCTCTCTCTCTCTCTCTCTCTCTCTCTCTCTCTCTCTCTCTCTCACGATCATCGTTTGTTCAATCGCTAGGGGTATATACAGTGCTCTAGCGTTTCTTATAAACGTTGAGACAGACGTAGATTGTCGCGCTTAAAGTTTAATGCGCCGTTCGCTGTCTCGTCAACTGCATTGATATAATTGCAAATTAAACGGCACTAATACAATAACCCATGGCTTATTAACCAATTTAAAAATGTAATAATGTAATATGACATTAATAGGAGGGCGGAGATCCGAACGACAACACGACAGCTTTCAATTGCACGGAAGCCTGTCCGCCCGAGTACCCGCACAAAATTTTTTCGGGCGGCGACAGCGAACTCTACTGCTCCCAAGAACTAGTCGGCTTCGGCCTCCAATACGACACGGAACTGCAACCAGCCATCCTCGGGGGCGTTGGCATACTCGTCATTATATTCCTCTCGTTCGCCGGACTGCTCATGTATCAGTGGCGCCTGCGGGTCAAGGCCAAAGAGAACACCGTTAAAATGACGATGGCCCTGACTGGCCTCGACGACAACGAGCCTCTGAGGCCGACCGGAGTCAAGCCCAATCTCGCGAAATTGCGTATAATCAAGGAGGAGGAGATGAGGAAGGGCGGCATTTTAGGTTTGTAACTCGTAATTATCGCATGTATTTTGTTTTTTACAACTGTCACGCACGCGCCGTAGGACATCGGCTCCCGTCCATCTGTCCATTGTGATTATCATAGGAACCGCGAGAGGATTTAATGCCGAACGGACTTTAATCTTTGTGTTCCATTGACTATAGGTTACGGCGCATTCGGGAACGTGTACAAGGGTGTGTGGGTACCCGAGGGCGAAAACGTCAAGATCCCCGTAGCGATCAAAGTACTGCACGAAGGCACTGGAGCCAATACGTCGAAGGAATTCTTAGACGAAGCCTACATCATGGCTTCGGTGGAGCATCCGAATCTCCTGCAGTTACTGGCCGTCTGCATGACGTCGCAGATGATGCTGGTGACGCAGCTGATGCCCCTCGGCTGCTTGCTCGACTTCGTCAGGAACAACAAGGACAAGATCGGCTCTAAGCCGTTGCTCAACTGGTGCACCCAAATTGCTCGCGGCATGGCTTATCTCGAGGAGCGCAGGCTCGTCCATCGCGATTTGGCCGCGAGAAACGTCCTCGTGCAAACGGGCAACTGCGTGAAAATCACGGACTTTGGCTTGGCCAAGCTCCTGGACATTAACGAAGAGCAGTACAAGGCGGCTGGTGGCAAGATGCCCATAAAGTGGCTCGCCCTAGAGTGCATTCAGCACAGAATATTCACGCACAAATCGGACGTCTGGGCATTCGGGGTGACGATCTGGGAGGTGCTGACCTACGGTGGCAGACCCTACGAGAACGTGCCCGCGAGGAACGTGCCCGAGCTTCTCGAGAAAGGCGAGAGGCTACCACAGCCGCAGATCTGTACGATCGACGTGTACATGATCATGATCAAGTGCTGGATGCTGGACGCGGAGTCGAGACCTAGCTTTAAGGAACTTGCCGAGGACTTTGCCAAGATGTCGCGAGATCCGGGCAGGTATCTCGCCATCAAGGGCGACAAGTACATGAGACTGCCCTCCTATTCTCTGCAGGTAAGCAACTCCATATCCTGAACATCGATACGGTCAAAAGCCTTCACTCCACTCCCCTACTCCACTCCACTCCGTCAACCACGGCACGTGCCTGTCCCACCCGGAGTCCAACGTTATCCCGATGCGGGTCTCCAGTGCTCGTCACTACCATCGTCGCTCCGGCGAAGCCCTCTTCCTTACATAACCTCTCAACTCGTAATTAGCCTTGAGGTAAAGGAAAAAAAAAGTCGGCTTCTTTCTCGCAGGACGAGAAGGAAATGATTCGCAACTTAGCCTCGGCCATGGATGGGCCCGAGGCTCTAGTCGAGGCGGACGAGTACCTGCAGCCCAAGTGCCGCGCGCCCCTGCCACCGAATCTCCTGTCGAACAGCACCTCGGGCTCCTCGCCACCGGGTACGCCCATCAAGGTCTGCTGGCCAAACGGCGGCTCGCTTAGCACGGACTCGCCGACTCCCCAGAACCAGCAAAATTGGGACCGCGAGTTGCTGAGGTACGGCGCGGCTCTGATGCACGGCGGCGGCCTCACTCTCGGCAATTCCAATTCCGGAATCGGCGGTGGAGTCGGCATCGGTAGCATGAGCATCGGTGGTGGCGGAGGCGTTGGTGGCAGTGTCATTGGCGGCGTTGGTGTCGGTGGCGTTAGCGCCGGTGTTGGCGGCCTCGGCGGCGTCGGCGGCCTCGGCGGCGTCGGCGGCCTCGGCAGTGGCGGCGGCGGTGGCGGCGGTGGCGGCGGTGGCAGCGGCGGCGGCGGCAACGGCGGCGGTAGCAGCCACGAGGGCACCAACTCCATACAGAGGTCCATGCACTACGCCCATCCGAACGGTCATTGCGGCCAGCTGACGGTCCTACCCGGTTCCGACACGAGCAGTTCGAGATACTGCTCGGACCCGCTCAAGATGGTCGGAGTCAGAGGTAAGTTCTGTCGCTTTGATATTTCTTTTTTGTTTTGTTTTGTTTTTGTTTCTGTTTTCATCGTGATGTTTGTTTTTCGTCGTCAGCCCTTTTCCCTTCGACGTTTTCGCCCATCCAACTACTTTAATCGAGTGCGACGCTTGCTTCACATATATCGATCCTTCATCGATTTTTCAGCTCTATTTGCAATATCGTAAAGGATAAAATTGCTTGTCGTGAAAATTTATTTTCTTTTGTCGGGCAAATTAATATCACCGCGTTAACGCACGTGTAATGCATTTAATCGTACTAACTTACTGCATCTCGTAACGATTGATAAATTAATTTACCAGATTGTGACGTGACAGATGACGGATTTATCTCGGAAACATCGATGCATCAGCAAGCACATGTCGGAGGGGTGGGGTGAAATTAGAACTTCCGATCGACGAAGATGATTATTTAATGCCGTCACCTCAGCTTCCCGCCACAAAAACTCAGTATATGGACCTAATAGGAGAGGCGAATCCAATCGGTAAGTTACAGCAAACGATGATATTTCTACTCTGAAATTAATTTCTTATGGCTACTTACGCGTGCAAAAGTAAAGCAGGCAAGAAGATATTTGCCAACTGCTTTGCCAAGTTCGTAATAAATATATATTATTATGTTTGTACTGTAAGGAGCGTACGTTTCTAAAATAAATCACTGCTCCTCCTTGCAGAATCCATGCCGAAGCGCCTAAACAACGGCTACAGGCAGTACCCCGAGTTCCTGACGATTCCCGGCAAGACTTCTCTCGACAATCCCGAGTACATAATGTCGCAGGACGATGGGCCGCTGACGCCGCAGACCCTCGGCATCCCGACATCGCCCAACCCGCTGGACAAAGTCCTGGCAAATGGGGCCTTTGGGGGCATCTCTCAACTCCGGCAGCGAAGCTCCGAGGAAGAGTCCGATCACGAATATTACAACGACTTCGATCGGCTCGAGCGCGAGCTCCAGCCGCTCAAGCCTCTCAGGAAGAACGAGACGACGGTCTGACGTAGCGTTCACCAGGAGGCTGATGAGATTCGGTAACGGTGATGGGAGGAGCCGTGAATGTTCGAGGCATAACTTTAAGTACCAATTAAGCAACTATTTTCTTCATTGGTCGAGCAAGCTAGTTCTTTAAAGGTTTATCCGGCTTGTGAAACTGGTTCTCAAGCTCAACGACTTCAAGTTTAATATCGACACCTCCTTAGATCTCGAGAAAAATTAAAGTACATCGACAGCGTTTGGTCCGTATGACCGGTGACTAAATGATCTATGTATATACACGCGCGCGCATATACCACAATCCCCCTTCCCCCACGCAATTCCCCTTCCCCACCCCCTTTATATATATATATATATATGTATGCGGTTTATAAATAAAGTAAGGGATATTAGTACAGTTGAACAGTAGAAATTGAGTATGAGCGTAAAAACGTCTCGATTGAGTTAATTGTGAGTCGATGGTAGTACGGACGTTCTTCAAGCGTGTTTACATCTTATTAATGGCAACGCCGATAAAGCCGGATGTCCCTCTAGAGCCAGTTTCAGAAAATAATCGAATCAGCGCCCCGTATGTGACATTAAACAGAGACGATTGCAAAGGAACGTAGGTAACGCGCGGGAAAAATCCATGCCGTAATATTTCGTCGAATCGCTGAAAAGTATTGTAAGAGCACTACTCACGATTCAATTATGCATTTCTCGTTTACCGATGTGTAACGCACTAATGCACTATGGAGTGGCTGGACAAACGTACGAGAATCGTTAGAAAGAAGAAAAGAAAATAAAAAAAAAAAAAATAAAGGAAAGAAAGGAAGAGAAAAATGAAGAAAAAAAAAATAAAATCGGGATTTCGTAACGTCTGCTTGAATTGTCTCTGTACTAATAATTTTTAAATAAGTGACATCGTAGCATTGTTTTGAAGGACGACACTTCCAAGTACTTAGAGATTTCCCGAATGGATATAAAAGCGTGCCGTGTTCAATTGTGATCATAACTCAATGTCACGAATGTAGCGCGAATGAGAGAATAATAGTGTGAGAGCGAATGAAATAAGGAAGAAGTATAACAAGATAGAGAAAGATAAGAATAACATATAATTGAAAGGCTGTCACTGGCTGATATAATCGATTATACTAATGAGAATAAAATATATGTCGACGTGTCGGCCATGTCAGCGATACACAATGAACTGTAGTGCAAATATATTCATAATGTGCCATTTTCAACGTGGCTTGTAAATAATTGTAACTCATACTTGTAATTTACAAATAGCGTGTATACACATTATATTGTACGTAAATGTAGTTTACAGAAGAGGAAAAAAGTAAGTAAGAAAAACGTAAATTGTTGTTTTATTAGGATTTACGCGTTAATAAAGCTGAAGAATGAAAAATTTATCTCTGCAAATTGAATGACAAATGTTTCTTGCGATTCTTTTTTTTTTTTTTTTTTTTTTTTTTTTTTTTTTTTTATACATTGATCGACCATGTAATCTCGATCTTTTTTTAAAAGAAGTGAATTTTTATATTCGGTTGAACGAATTTAAATGAAAGTTTCGTTATCGCCGATGACTGTGATAAAAAAGATTCTATACTTCGAGAACACTTAAAACTGTTCGATCGTAATTTTTCTTGATATTTTTCATTACTTGCAATGTGCTCGCAACGGCAACGCATTAAACGACGAACGCGTTTACCTAGGCCTATTAATTAAACAAGCACTCGCACCTTTTATTACTTTTAAACAATTAATTATTTAGCTAGAATCTTCTTGAAGATGGGAAATGGAAATGGAAGATTCTTATCGTGTACCTATTCTAAAGCAATAAAGGGTGCTTATGTTTATTGCCTCGGTGAATTGCGAAAAACATGAACAAATTTTTAAAATATTCGCGTTTGTCACTTAAACTTCAAGATTGAATTTTAAATGTTTCGGAGACAAACATGCTCTACTCTAAAAACTAAAAGGAAAAAAAACAAACAAAAACACAAAAAAAAAAAATAAAAAAAAAATAAAAAAAAAAAAACCTAATTACGTTACCGGCTCTCTGTGTAATTTTAAACTACGATTGTGAAAAATTTCTACTTATTCTAGAAAACAAAGGAGACAAGAGAACTAATACGAATGATGTATGGCTACATTGTAAGCCATCATCGGCATTTTCTTAGGGGACCAATAAAATTGGACTGATGCGAGTTTTTTTTTTTTTTTTTTTGTTCTTCAAACAAATAAAAGTGTTTCTCATATGATTAAAGCAAAACTTGGAATGTACATAGATAATTCAGTTTGTAAAAAGTTCTACCTTGTGGTAGAATGAAAGTACTTGAATCGACTAGTTAATTATGGGCACAAAAATATATTACGATACCACGCGTAATGTATCTCGTCTGAGTGGTTATAGGGTAGGATGTGCCATTTTGTACAGAATATTGAGGATACGAGAAATATGTTAAGAACTAAATTATCGTAACTCAATAAAATTTAAAAGGAGGCATGTTTAAAGAATTTGACAATAAATATTCACCGTAGATGAGAATTTTCGTGATCTGGACTTTCAAAATAATGAAAAATGAACCAAATTAATCGAATTTTCTAATTCTATTTTTATAATTGTTATGTGTCACTTAAGTGGTTTGTTAATTGAAATTATATTTATTAGAAAAATGAACATGACATCGAACAAATACATATTCTTCTGGAAGTCACGTACACGAAATATCTTACATAAGTCAATATGTATTGTGTACATTACGTTAAGTGTTACTAATTACTATTATTATTAATTATTATTAATTATTAATTATTATTATTTTATTATAATTACTATTATTATATTTACTATTATTGCATAACTATTATTTTTATGAAACTTTAAAATTGTAAAATACGAGAATAAATATATAAATTAACATATGTATACCCTTACACTCCTTGCAAAGAAAAAACAAAACAAAAAAACAAGAAAAACCGGCATTGAATAATGTTACAATTATTGTAAGGTGCATATTTCGTCTGCGGTCTATTAAATTCTTATTCTTTCTCACATAGATTTATAACAGTCGCCTTTCTATTGTTAACGAAATGTAACTGACAGCTTGCGACAAATTGTACATTGTAAAAATAAAAATAACGCCGATCGAGTGTCGCGAAAGACTATAGATAAAGAAATTTATACATTTGTCATTCGGTTGTGGACATAGACTTTATAGATCATTATATTATATATCATATATCGTTACAAAATATTGTAATAAATGAAAATCAACATTCTTAATTTGTTGTACTCATTTTTTTTTTCTACCCAATCTCAATTAATGCTTCATGTTACTTTATTTTTTATGTTAATTGCATAATCAACTTTCGTAAAAATTATATCGTATTTAATTAATATGAATTTTCATTATTTCGACACTCGTACAATTAGAATTAAAGAAAAAGAGGAATTGAAGTAGACTCTTTCTCATATCAAGTTAATCAATAATATATGATTTCATGTAAATTTACTGATACTATGGTTTTCTATTCTTTATCGGGCGTATTTCAACAGAATTTCAATAACGATGTTACTTATTTTTCTTTAGCTTTGGCATCGCAAATTTCCTTAATAAATTTACATTTAAACAAAGACAATTTTATAAAATGTTAATTTTAATTAATTTAAACTCTTTAATACAGTGATTATGCTTAAATCAATGCTCATACAAATGTCATAAAATAGCAGTATTTTCAAGTATATAAATTAAATTTACCCAAGTATAACTTGAATTATTGTACGCATATGAATTTGTATTATCGCGAGTATTTTTAGCACATTTTTATTGGAATTTCAATAGTAGTAACGGAAGGATAATTAAATTTAATTGTGAGAATTTTAATGTACACGTTAATATTTTATTTCGAATTCTGTCATATAGTTGTATAATGTTTTAAATAATTCAAATTATATTTTTCCTTATTTTTAAGTTGAATTAATTTTCTTATAAGTTCTCTCTACTAAATAATTCGATTACTGGCCATTAAACATATTTCATTCATTGATAAAATGTTCCAAGATATAATTCAAGATAATAAAGAAATTTCATTACAATTGCAATTGTATTTAACATTTAAATTCATAGATAAACTTTCGAGAAAATAAAATGAGCATAAAGAAATATTTCAAATTTTTTTTTTTTTTTGTAAAATAACGTATTATAATTAATTACGTTTGCATTAGATTAAAATGATAAATATTTAATGGCGAATATAGTTAAGCGATCGTAAATATTATTTTTGCAAGATTACATGTATTATTGAGAGTGCAAATATTTATTCTCATTTTATCAACATTATTATATGCAATTAAGTAATTACAATTTTCAGTTCATTTAATACTATTGGATAATTTTTTAACTAATAAAAAATCATATGGAGCCTTACTTTATAGCCAAAAGGGATTATTACAAAAAATTCAAACTTTTGTAGAACAAACTATTATTGACGATTTTGTTTTTACATCCGATAAATTACATTTAAACAGATCTAATATTTGAAAATTCAATTTACGGAGCTGAAATTTTCTTTTAATGAATTCTATTCTATTCTAATCGCTTTTAACGAATATAAACTTTAACGCATACAGCGCGTGCGTGTCTCATATATTATTTGTTTAGCCAGACTTAATTGTCGACAATTTTACACACGAATTGAAAATATTAATTGCAATATTAATTTATTTTCGTTATCCTAACTATTTAACAAATGAAATTTCAAGAAAATTTAATGATAACGAAACGAGAAAATAATACGAATAAATTAATAGTGTCCACGAAGTTTGAATTGTCAATTTTTGTAAAAGTAAACAATGTCATCTCAAATCATTACCAATTCCACGTTATGTATCCTCACGACGATCCATTTCATCGTTCATCGTTCGCTTAAATACACTAAGCCATTAATTATTTAGCGCTATTTACTATCTATTTACCAAGTCATCCACAACAACCCCAACACTTGTGCAGTACCAGCGCGCATGTATCAAGAAACGTATCCCACAGTTCTAACTCTATGGGATATCAGCGCATTGCCGATAATAATGAGTAATGAGCAACAAAAAAAAAAAAAAGAAAAGAAAAAAAAAACCGCTGGTTCGTTTCGAAGTGGAATGCAGTCGTGCATGCGACCTCTCTCGTGTAAACGTCACGAAAGCTGCTGGAGCCGAGCCTCCATCAAAGTCCAGAGGAAGAGCGATAGTCTCTCGTCGATTTATAATTGCTTCGCAATTATCAACCGCGCAAAAGCCGCGCATCTTAATAGGCGCGCGGCACACTCTCGTTATCATCGGCGGGTGGTGCAGAGAACAGATTTGACGAGCACTTACGTCCTGGCATTACTGAAAGAAGTCAAGGAAAAGTAGTGAAAAGTAGTGTCGAGGCTCGCTCGAATCACCTCACATCAAATCGGCTCGAATTCGCAATTCGCAATTGGGCTCTCTTATTCGTCTTAAAGTATTGGCAACAAAACGGTAATGACATTGTTACGGCTCGATAGCTAAACCGTGAGTATGAGATCGAATAGTATTTAGCCTGTGAACGGTAATTGGAACAATGGCGCGTTGTGGAAAATTTGTTACGCGACTATTAAGGAAAGAGCCGGCCAGAAGTTGTAATTTGAAATTTTGCGCTCGAAGGTGCGCTACTCTCTGCTCGAAATCAATTTTGAAAAAGGAACGTAGGTATTGTTAAAATATTAATTTATTAATGTAAAATAAATTATTTACAATTAACAATTGATAAGTTCGAATTCAGTGTATAATTAAGCTACATCTTGGCAAATCTTCACTTTCATAATAATCAGTGAATATGACTTTTTTTTATTTCTTTATTTATTGAACATTCAATTGACTATTCAGCTACTTCTCCCTTATATTTCATCTTTCTATTCGTTAGTATTGGTATGATTAGCTAATATTAGCATTCAACTGTTCAGATAAATACTAATAAGTTTCGTTTATAGCAGAAATGTGTCTTGTAACGTTGTAAAAATATCAACAAAATCGAACCGTTTAATAATTGATAATAGAATTTTACATTATAAAAAAAATGTATATGATAGTAATAAAACATTCTGATCTTTCAATAGTGAAACGTCAAATAGTTACGATAATTTTATAATTGATTCTTCATATCATCGCGGAAATTACTTAATTATTTATCTGCTAAGTGCTATGCATAAAGTACGTTTGGTTTTTATATTATAAGTGCCTAATTAGGAATCGCATACTTTTTACAGAATAATAAATTAAGATTTATAATAATAATAATAATAATAATAATAATAATAATAA
>NW_011948413.1:11080061-11089302 GCF_000503995.2 Ceratosolen solmsi marchali
ATTATTATTATTATTATTATTATTATTATTATTATTATTATTATTATTATTATTATTATTGTTGTTGTATCTCAACATCGATACCATAAATAATTAATATATATCAAAATTTAATAAGTTTTATATCGTGTCGAGATCCTATTAAATTTGTCAAGTTAATAATTGTATAGTTACTCGCATCGAGTAATTTCTTCTATTTTAGTGAATTTATGTAATGTATGAGTAATACAAACTTCGTATTTCCAACAATTTTTATGAATTAATTCGCAGAAAGATTTGTGTAAGCAAATTTTATGTATTTCTATCGTTTTCGATGAAATTGTTATTAATTAATGTTCCGATACCAATTGTGTTTAAAATTCCATTCATCCGCTGATCGAAGGACCAAGATGACTGTATTAAACTATGGCCACCAGTTGCTTGGTGGGAGAAAAAAAATGCGAACAAGTGGAAGGGATAGCGCATTAATTCAATATTTAATCGCCTTATAATAAATAAAATAAAAAATTATAATAATACCCAATATTTTATAGGCTTGTGCTAGAAGCACTCTTATAAGAACGGCCTTCTTGCTCGTGTGCTAGGCGCAATTTGTTTGGAGAGGCCTTGATGACCTTGTGCTAAAGGCACTCTTATTAGGGCTCGTTGGTCACTCTTGTTGGCCTTATATCACTTCTGTGTCAGATGCCTGTGGTACTCACAGAGATGCAGTTTTCTTACCCGATCCAGTGATGAATCTGATCGTTGTTGTAACGCAGCCAGCACCCTTGACTGTTTGTTACTTGTTACGTACATTGAGAATTGTTTACTTATAATGGTTTATTAGCATTACTGTTTGACTAGATTATAGCTGTAAATGTGCTTACAATTCTGTTGAATACGTACATGAAACTGAAGGCTTTTTCGTTTCGTGGCGACTCTGCTAAGAGGTAGTGACTGTTACAAGAGAGACCGTAATTCGTGCCATTGCGTCTTCACTGAGAGAGATTTACTGAGAGAGAGAGAGAGAGAGAGAGAGAGAGAGAGAGAGAGAGAGAGAGGCTGGTCGCGTGTTTGCTTTATGTATGTACGCGATAGTTTAGGTAGACGGCAACAATGGATAGATGTTGCTATGCATAAATATTGCTTGATGCGCGAGACTAAAGCATTTTTTCTCCATTTTTTAACAAAATATTTTGTACTAAACTAAACTACTAAAATCCTTTCATTTGATCCAGGAATGAATTTTCGAAAATACCTTCTTTAAGATCGTGGATTATCTTATGTAATTACACATTTTAGTAAGACAGAGTAGAAGAAGTTGTTTTTCTAGTTGAAACAGCTCTCGCACTCTTGAACCATTGAAATGTTCTCAGTCTAAGGATCTTACGGTCTGTCAGAATTATAATATTATTAAAGGATGACAAGGTCTCCTCCAGGTGGTCTAACTACGGGTGGTCTTTTACGTCCAAATGACTCTGTCCACTGCGGTAAGTTGCACCACTAAGAGTATTCAAGGACTTTACTGTTCATGAAAAAGTTTAGTATTATTTTAAAGGATTTGTAAGTGGGAGTGACTAGTTTTTCGCTATGGAAATTTTACGTCATATCTATAAATTTATAGGCTAATTACTCATAGAGCTAGAATGTCTGTTTTTTTAAACGTATGGGCATTCTTTCTTACGTCTGCTTTCTAAAAGTGTCGATTAGATTTTGAAAATTATTTTTAAGAATGGCGATACATTGCTAGGCTTTGTATCAAAAGTTTACCTTTACTCGTTTAATTATTTTCGTTTGGAAAATTGTAAAAGATTAAGTAACGAGTTTTCTACATTGAAATGCCAAATGTTTAATTTTTGGACATAGATAAATCATAGCTTATGATATATAAATCGAAGCCTCTCAAATTAGAAGTCGGTATTAAAAAAAAAAAAAAAAAATATATATATATATATATATATATATATGAAGCTTGCATAATTCAAGATCTTAATAATTTTTACATCACATTTATCGAAAAAATTCTTTATAAATTTATGCATTTATCGATCAATTACCATTATAATTATAATTTCTCCAGCGATAAAATGTGTTTTAATTATCCCCAATGTTGGATGGTTGCCTTGGTAATAAAAAATGTCGTAATCTCATCTCGTATATATTATAATGCCATTATTTCTTATGATATAAATACTAAATGATATAAATACTAAAAAAAGAAGAAAAAAAAACAAAAAGAAAGAAGAAAAAAAGTCTTAAAGACAACATTTGTGCATGATATCTATTAATGTCAACATTCTTTTCCTTCTTATTACTTAATACTTTAATTATACTTTATAAAGACACTCACTCACCTTAGCAGCCAGCCATTTGTTCTCAGGACATGGAATTATTCGAATCATTTCATAATTTCAAAATTCCTATTTTTCGATATACGTCGCTAATTGATTCAAGGCAAAATAAATCCCACCTAAAATTCCTTATTAGCTTAAAGATAATTCGAAAATCCGTGAGATTTGTATTCGAATATCGCGATCGCGCGCTCAATAAAACTCATTGATCGCACATCGCCGGTTGGCGTCGTAACTACGCCAGCAAACGCAATCTCGCTTATACCGGCGAACCATCACACGTCCCAATCGCTTGTCGCCGCGGACACATGAGCAGTCATTCTTAATGCATCGCTAAGAACGTAACGTAAAGCACAGTGTCGTTCGCAGAGTCGCCGCGAGAAGTATGACAACCGGGATAGAGGATCCATACTTACGTCATTTGTTTGACGGCGATACGGCGTTAAACGTCTACAGCAAGAATGTCGTCAACCTCTCGGTCGGTGCACCCGGTCCCGACTTGCTCAAGCACTGCAGTAGTCTATTGGCAAAGGCTACAAAGCATAGACTGGTAATTATTCATTGTAATAATTGTGGAACGTGTCAGTTGAGGCTTTACTATAGAATCGTGCGCCCCCGTTGGCTTATCGAGTGACATTATTTCATGCCAATGTTTTCAAAATTGGACGAGTGGATAAATGAATTTTAAAAGTTAGGAGCGATAAGGGGCCGCTAATGAAGGATTTTAGTAGATTGTACTATCGGGGATTTTAATGCAAATGTTCATTATTTTTTTTTGTTTTTTTTTTTGTTTTTTTTTTTTTTAAATAATATATGTTATCAACGTTCACGTTTGAAAGAGGATAGTAAAAAGAAAAAGAAAACATTATTTTAGATATGCTAATTCGTGATCAATCCATAGCACGACAATTATAGAAGCGTGAAAGTATTGACGCAACTAATACGGTATTATTAATTAATCTACAGAACTGATTCTTCATGATGATTTTATTAGCAATTTATACAATATACAATACTCCGTTCTATGTACGTTTAATTGACATACGATAAAATCGATAAAATTTTCATGAAAGACGTTAGATTTATGGAGCGTTTAAATGATAAGATTGTTTTTGAGAAATACCATGTTATTTTTTCATGTAATTAAATATCGAAATTTCCTGCTTTACAGTGTCGTATTTTAAATTGTTACGATAATAAATAAGCTAATGAATTTATAAAGTAGCATTGGAATATTCATTGAAATATTGCACATTATTATTTGTAAAAGATCCTCTAGTCGAGTTCTTGGGTAATTGAAATTCTTCTCCTATTGAAATTCAAATGAATTTTAAGAAATCATTCGTCTCAGGCGCACGATTCTATTGTGATTCATTAGCGTATTAACATTTATCTATGATCGTACTACTGAGAATACTATTAATGTTGTCGATCGAAGAAGAAGAAGAAGAAGAAGAAGATGATGATGATGATGATGATGATAATGATGATTATGATGATTATGATTATGATGATGATGATGATGAAAAAAAAGTAACAAAACAAACAAACGAAATTTCTATACTTACGATTAATTTCTTTAATAGGAGGAGGAAGATAAAGAGGACAAATACTATCTTTTTCAATATGGCATAACTGCTGGTTTATGGGAATGTCGAGAAGAATTGGCAAAATTCTTGACTCGACGCTACGGCGACCCTGTTGCTCGCGAAAATTTAATTCTCACTTGCGGAGCGACACATGGCATTCAACTTATATTGACCAGTGTTATAGCACCAGATGGCGTGATTTTTGTCGATGAAGTTACTTATATGATAGCTCTTGACACTTTCAAACAATTCCCATTGATAAGAGTTATTTCAGGTTCGGTATTTGAAGGGAAACATTTCTCTATTATTTTTATTTTTTCTCTCTCGTGTAAATTTTATTTGCTTAAAAAGCTCCGTCACCGAATTGTCAATGATAATTCAAGGCTTTCAAGTTTGAAAATGCAAATTTTTTATTTAAATATTTTTAATATCTTACCGTAAGACCTTTATAATATTTGCAGTCCCGATGAAGAATGATATCGTTGACTTGGATGCTTTTGAGCAATTGATTAAAATTGAAAAAAACACGAAATACACTGTGGGGAAGGAAAAAATTTTCTGGGCCATGTATTACACAGTGCCGATTTTTCATAATCCAACGGGAATGTCCATATCGCCGGGTAATTATAGCCAATCCATTATAATCAATGCCTGTGAATATTTTTTCTACACGAGTAATTAAACTCTCGCATTTTTTTGTTTGTTTTGTTTTTGTTTTTGTTTTTCTTTTTTGTTTTTGTTTTTTTTTTGTTTTTGTTTTAATTTAATTTATTGTAATAGAGATGTCGAAAAGATTAGTGAAAATGGCGAGGGAGAATTCATTTGCAGTAATTTGCGACGATGTTTACAATCTTTTACACTACGAAGATAAATATCCACCGCATAGATTGTTTAATTATGACGATCCGAATAATCCTGATTATACCGGTGGAAACATCATTTCTAACGGCTCATTTTCAAAAATTCTTTCACCTGCTATTCGTGTTGGTTGGATCGAATGCGGATCAAAAGTGGCGAAAATTCTTAAAGGATCGTAAGTAATTTAGTTAGAAAAGAATTGCACATCTCTTAAAATAATAATTTATGAATATCTAATTATACGTAAAACGTAAATTGTGTTCTAAAGTCACGAATGCGTATTATTTTTATCTAGCGGTATTTTAAAAAGTGGCGGAGCTGTTAATCATTATGTTTCTGGATTGATAGCAAGTTTATTGCACCTTAAATTAGAAGACGAATACTTGGACAAATTAATAAAAATTTACAAGGTAATGTATTGATAAACGGTAGTATTCGTAATCGATCGATTAAGCGATTCTGCGCAATTAAATTCAAAACGTTTATATTAATTAAAATTTCTGTTTATAATGTATTTTTTAGCAATATTATAAATGTAATTATTATAGTTCGTGGAAGGCAATGTTTTTAAGCGTAATTTTTAAATACTGATAATGCATTAAATAACATCGCATTGCGATAATTGTAAAGACCCTTATAAATAATACCAGTTGAAGAAATGCGAAATTATTATTTTTTTTATAAGGATTTAATGCTCGGATGACTTGCGTTTAGACATATAAATATAATTTCATGACATTGACAATAAATTTACAATCAACAGGAAAGAATGAATACTCTTTGCGATACATTGGATAAAAATCTCCCAGCCAATTGTTCATATCGTCATCCCGAAGGTGGCTATTTCGTTTGGATTAAGCTCCCGGAAGGTAATTATTTACTCGCTACACAATTTACACAATTTACACAATTTAATACTATATTTTTGCTTGATTAACGTGGGACCGAATGTAGTAAAATATGAAAATTAATCAAAACAAACTGATTATGACATCGAGATGTCATTGCATCATCATAATTTTTGCATATTATTCATATTTACTTATATATTTCATATCATGAGTCAATTAATCATTATTTATTTATTGTCACTGTATCTTTACCAATTCTTCTTATTATATTTTCACCTCAATTACCTTCCACGGAATTTCCGACATCTTTATCGTCTCTTCAACTATCATCAATTATATAAAAAATCTTTATTAATCCTTCTACATTATACTTACCTATCCGTTATCAACATACTGAGGATTTTGCTTATTACATACACTAACACAAAACAAAGATGTTTCAAGATGCTTAAGTTGATAAAAAATCAATGTGCAAAGTAGCAGGAAGGTAATTTGTAAAGTAGATAATGTCAAAGGATCGGAGCAAGTGCCTCGGCAGCCGATTGCATCGACTGTCCATAGTCGATGAAAGATCGTCGTCGACAGGTTCGCCATGAAAAGAGCGGCTACTTGTCATCTGTCCTGCGTCGGCGACAAGCAAATGAAACGATGGAGACGTCAGAGTCTGCTCAAGGTGGCTTTGTGTCTCCTCGTCATTCGACTGTCGCTCCTCTTCCCATGCCTCCCAACCTTTATCCTTTAAAAAGTTGCTCTTCTCCAATCTCCCATTCTCAGCTTCTTTTTAACTTCGTTCTCATACTCCTTTATCCCTCGGTAGCACGGAACAATGCTACACGCATAGCCGATCCTATCTACTACTACTTCTGCACTTCTAAGTGCAGCTATGCACACAGTCAAGGTCGAGTTAGTGCATCGAGGGCATTTAGGTTCACGTCATATCTTAAAGCACAATTAGTATGTATTTTGAATATTTAGATCGTCCGCAATCTCAGGACTTTTGTTATTATTCGATTCGATTAGTTCTTATTTTTCGTCAGGTAAATATTATTGTTATTCGTTTATTGAAGAGTACTTGGATATAAAATCAAGTCAATCGAGCGATAACTTGTAGTAGAATAATTGCATATTCGATTGTTCCTACTGAAAAATTGATTATTTACTTCTTTTATTTGTTTTTGTTTAAAATATCGTTAATATTTATTGTCTTTAATATATCTTCTAGGGGGTTGATTCTGCTTCGTTTTACAATAGCTTTTATTACCATGAGACTTAAATTTTTTTATTGTATTTTTTTTATACTGAAGCGATATAATAATTAAAGCTACGTAGCGTAGTCGCGTAGGATTATAAAGTAAAGCTTTATCTATCTTCATCAGTTATACAACTGTTTTTATCGGTAATCTATATTTATTTTTCATAAATAATTCTGTGAAAGCGTGTGCATTATGAAAGACGCTCCTGAAAATTCATATATATTGATACAACTTATGTATTAATATAAATATTTTTTAAATTTTTGCTACAAAGGTATCTAAATTTGTCTTTAGCGATTATTTTAAATTATAACGTGTCAAGCTTTTAAAATAGTAGTCTTGTATAATTAATTACAATTACATAATAGAAAACGTCTTCTATTAGAATATTAATAATTATAGTCCATCCTATGGAATAAGAAGTTGCAGTAATCAATTTTCATCGTTAATTTCGCTTTCCATGTAAAATTCACAAAAAAAATTTAGAATTCGTATAATCATGTTTTTGACATACACACAGTTCTGAAATACATGTAGAATTTTATTAGAAATAAATTCAATTTCTATACCTCAAGTGCAATTAGTCATGTAAAGTTAATAATTATAATGAAAAAAAAAAAAAAGTATAAGTAAATGTACTCTAATAAGTAATGCTACATATTTAAAATACATGCAACACTAAATCTACTTTGCATAATCCTCGAATTATGTTACAATTATATGGATTATGAATTTTTATAGTATTTAGGCAGATTATACTTTCCCAGTTGTTTGTTATTTAAACATTAATTGCCATCACTTCATCTTTTTGTTACTGTAAATAAACATTTTCGCTTAGTCCATTTATTCCCAGTCTGATTATACATATTTTTATTATAACTTATAACGATTTTCCTATAAAAGACGCCATTAGATATAAGGTTGATATCAACGTTGAAAATAACTTTCTTTACACATTATTTAACGTATGAAAGACATTTAATATACTTTTGAAACATTTGAAATCCAATACAGAAATTGAATTTGCTTTAAAATGCATAAAACTAAGTAAATTCTTTAACTTTTTCTTTAATATTTACAGATTTCATTTTATATGCATTGTTGTATTACAGGTTTGGATACAATTCCATTTATGAAATGGTGTCAAGAAGTTCACAAAGTAATGGCGATACCTGGGGCTCGATTTTCTAATCATGGCGAATCAAAAAATTGTATTAGAGTTAGTATTGCCTTTCATAGCGCTGAAACAATTAGAGATGCGAGTATAGTTCTGTGCAAAGCTATTACTGAATATATGAAGAAAATATCTGGTAAAAATTGAATTATAGAATAAAAATGTGTATTATGTAAATATATTTCAATATAATGTAAAATATAAAGTTTTATACTGAGATATCATTTTGTTAAATTTGTGAAGAAGCTTCGATCATTTACCTCTATACTTTCCAGTTTTCGTGGAACAAGAGTGGCTCCATTATTTAAGATAAATAAGTGAATCCACAACTTTATCTAATCTAACATTATTTTTCCTCACCTTTGTTGCTTAGCAGCTTAATTTCTTTATTATCTTTCTAAAATTTGCCTCTACAATTTTTCATGTTTTGCTAAATTATTAATGTATCAATTGTACTGTATATTATCAATTAATATATATTTAATATATTTAATATATTATCTTTCGATTAGTTTTTTCTTATTTTTACTTTGTTTCGCATCTGTAAATCCATTTTGTAAAGTATATTTTTAATAAAATTTTAATCTATATATATTACCATAGGTAATTGATAAAAGTCATGGATAATATAATATTGAAATAAAGAAAATAATTCATCAAAAGTGCTGAGACTGTAAAGCGTGTTTTTTGTGTTGTCAAATGCTTTGTAATTTGGTTGGATTTTGCTTGCATCATTGTATTTAGATAATATTATGATAAATAATATTTTAATCTTTCCATATTACTATTTATTATTCACATATTATTATTATACATTTACATCGTTGCTTAATATTAATATCGAAATTAAACTGGTATTTTAAACGCTCTTTGATACTTTCATAATTGATTTAGCAATCATGTATTTAGAAAATATGCTTTTGCAACCTCTTATAAAACAGTTTTACTGCCAAATACAATGTTTTACATTTAGCTATATCTGGCTTTCGGTATATCTTTGATCATATTCTGAAATTATTAAATTTTTTCTTTATTTAAATAGTGAGTGCACTATATGCTATTAGAATTGATATTAAAATATTACATTAACTGCATTTAGATATTTTAATATTATATAATTACAAATTATATTACGTAGATACACACATAAATATATATATATATATATATATATATATATATATAT